>NC_047144.1:23315742-23366612 GCF_009829125.3 Periophthalmus magnuspinnatus
TACCTCATCTTCTTTATCTCCTCTTCTGTTCCCTCTCTTTCTTATACTTTCTATTTATCTCTTCCTTTCTCTCTCTCTCTGCTTTGGCCTTTCTCATCACCTAATTTTCTCTCTTTCTCTCTCTCCTCTCTTTACCTCCCTCTCTCCCTCTTTATCCCTTATCTCTCTTCACCTCATCTTCTGTCTCTCCTCTTCTGTTCCCTTTCTTTCTTATACTTCCGATTACTTCCTTTCCCTCTCTCTTCTCCTCTCTCCTCACCTAATTTTCTCTATCTTTCTTTCTCTCTCCTCTCCTGTGGTCCATCTCTTCTCTCTCTCTTTTTCCATCTCTCCCTTTACCCTTCTTTCTTCTCTCCCCTCATACGTCTCTTTATCTTATCCTCTGTCTATCTTTCCCTCGCTCTCTCCCGCCTCTCCTCTCTTTCCCTCACTTCTCCTCTTTTAATCCCCCTCTCTCTTTCTCTCTGTCCTTTCCTTCACCTCATCGTTTCTCTCTCTCCTCTCTCTTTCTCTCCGGTGGTTCCTGCCTTCACCTCTTCTCCCCACACTCCTCTATTATTCTATCCTTTTCCCCTCTCCCTTCTCTTCTCTAAATGTCTAAGTGTAAACAGATCAGGCCCTGGGGAGCTCAGTCTGTCAACCACTAAGGATTCTGGGTAAACAAGTCCTCAAAATGGCCACACACACACATACACACACAGGTGAATCATCCCTGTCCTCGCACACGTCCTCACAGAGACACGTCCTCACACACTCACACTCACACACACACAAACAGCTGAAGCATCCTTGCCCTCACATGTCCTCACACACACACACACACACACACCCACACACATACACACACACATGTACAGCTGTCCTCACATGTCCTCATATACATTTACAGCTGAAGCGTCCCTGTCCTCACATGTCCTCACACACAGGTACAGCTGAAGCGTCCCTGTCTTCATATGTCCTCACACATAGGTACAGCTGTCCTCACATGTCCTCACACACACACACAGAGCTGAAGCGTCCCTGTCCTCACATGTCCTCACACACAGGTACAGCTGAAGCGTCCCTGTCTTCACATGTCCTCACACATAGGTACAGCTGTCCTCACGTGTCCTCACACACACACACAGCTGAAGCGTCCCTGTCCTCACATGTCCTCACACACAGGTACAGCTGAAGCATCCCTATCCTCACATGTCCTCACACATAGGTACAGCTGTCCTCACATGTCCTCACAAACAGGTACAGCTGAAGCGTCCCTGTACTCACATGTCCTCACACACAGGTACAGCTGTCGTCACATGTCCTCACACACACAGCTGAAGTGTCCCTGTCCTCACATGTCCTCACACACAGGTATAGCTGAAGCGTCACTGTCCTCACATACATGTACAACTGAAGCGTCCCTGTCCTCACATGTCCTCACACACAGGTACAGCTGAAGCATCCCTGTCTTCACATGTCCTCACACATAGGTACAGCTGTCCTCACATGTCCTCACACACACACAGCTGAAGCGTCCCTGTCCTCACATGTCCTTACACACAGGTACAGCAGAAGCGTCCCTGTCTTCACATGTCCTCACACATAGGTACAGCTGTCCTCACATGTTCTCACACACACGCACAGCTAAAGTGTCCCTGTCCTCACATGTCCTCACACACAGGTACAGCTGAAGCATCCCTGTCCTCACATGTCCTCACACATAGGTACAGCTGTCCTCACATGTCCTCACACACAGGTACAGCTGAAGCGTCCCTGTCCTCACATGTCCTCACACAAATGTACAGCTGAAGCGTCCCTGTCCTCACATGTCGTCACACACAGGTACAGCTGAAGCGTTCCTGTCCTCACATACAGGTACAGCTGAATCGTCCCTGTCCTCACACACAGGTAGAGCAGAAGCGTCCCTGTCCTCACATGTCCTCACACACAGGTACAGCTGAATCGTCCCTGTCCTCACATGTCCTCACACAAAGGTACAGCTGAATCGTCCCTGTCCTCACATACACAGCTGAAGCGTCCCTGTCCTCACATGTCCTCACACACAGGTACAGCTGAAGCGTCCCTGTCTTTTGGGACTAACTTGACTCGGGTTTAAACAGAATCCAGCATTAAAAGTGAGCCTGACTTTGAAGTGAGCCTGATTCACTCACGACTTTACACAAACTTGAGGAAATTAAAAATATCAAAGTCTCAGGTTTGAGAGAGAAACGCTGCACAGACTGAACCTCAAACTTAACGTGGCCAATTAACACAGACCTCTTCTGCAAACGGGACTTTTCAGAGCGTTTAATCACGTTATCGTTGTTCCCGTCTCATTTTCCGTCTGAAGTTGTTCCTGGAGAGATTCGTGCGGAGTTTGAGTAATCTTTAAGATGCCATATTGTCGATCAGCCCTCATTTCCACCGCCAAATTATGACATAACGATCCACGGCTGTCGCAGATTAAAATCAGCGCAATATGTCTGCTCTAAAGCCCCATTACGTAACTTTTCTCCTGGAGGTTCTGTCACCTGGTTGTCTCCGTGCTTAGGCTGAACGATTTGGGGAAAAATATGTACTGTAACTGCCTGGAATGTTCCCCAGTATGGCATTAATCGTCCTCGTCTCTACGGACAACAGCGGCCGATGGCACCGGGGTGAGTTACAGGTCACATCTGTGCAGAGGCGGCCCACTCACGGAAAGAATAAAGGGTTTTTTTTTCAAGGCGTTTTTTTTGTTTTTTGTTTAGATGCCATACTGCAGAACATTTCAGGCAGAAGACTAGCTAGCATCTCCATGGCGACAAACGGGCAACAGATGCGTCACACGACAAGAGCACATCTTTAGCCAACAAAAACCAAAGACACCGGGACGACATGTGAACTAAAACTGAATACGTCGCAGCTGATTTCGTCAACATTCTCTGGGGTGTGACGCTAACTGGAGGCACTGCTCTGTCTGAGGTTTTGTTAGTCATTAGCTTTGTTTTAACACAATCTGAACATAAAACCCGGCGTTAGCTTGAACTACAACACGTGAGCTGATTCGTGCTGTTAAAAAAAACCCCTGCCAAATAACAAAAACTACAGTCGCAAGCTAGCTAGCGTTAGCCGACAGTTTTTCAGTTACTTTTAAACCTTTTTCTCACCGTTTTATTAAAAATCAAACACGTAAACAGGACCATGAATGCTCATATTTACCAAAGACTCTTGAAAGTGTTCCGTTAAAACATTTTGTATTTTTTCTTGAGTTTTCAGACCATTTTAAATCTCTTTTTAATGTCTCGTTTGCTAATGTGTGCGTCGTGTCTCCATGGTAACGTCTCACACACACACACACACACACACACACACAGTAGTATCAATCACTATAAGACTCATCTGGGCTGGAGATCAAACCGGGCGTCTTCTCACTGTGAGGCAGAAGCACCACTCACTGCTCCTCTCTGTGTGATCAGCAGGAGGGAGCGTTCATTTATTCCGGATTTTTGCCAGGCGGAATTCTTAAACAGGAGCAGCTGGAATTCTCTGGGAAAATTGAGTTATTATTTCCTCATTGAATTTGATTGTGATGATGTCATTGCCTCCTCTCTCCTTCTGACATCATCCCTCGCTTTCTAACTCACTCTCTCTTCCTCCTTTCACTCTCTCTGTCCCTCTCCTCCCTACTTATCTTCTCTTCTGTCCCTTTCTCTCTCTCTCCTCTCTCTTCTTCTCCTGTCTTTCCTTCCTCTTTATATCTACCTCCCTTTTCCTTCTCTCTTTCTTTTTTCTCTCTCCCTCTTTATCCTTTACATCCATCTTTTCTCCTTATTATCCACCCCCTTTTCCCTCTTTTCTCTTCTTTCTCCTCTCCTCCCCCTCTTCTCCTGACTTTTATCTCTCCCCTTTGCTTTCTATCCCCCTCCCCTCTACCTCCCCTCCCCTCCTCTCTCTCTCCTCCCTACTTATCTCCTCTTCTGTCCCTCTTTTTATCTACATCTGTGTCTCCCCTCTCTCTTCTGTCTCCTCTGTCTTTCCTCCCTATTTTTATCTTCCCTCCTCTCTCTTTCTCGCTCTCTCCCTCCCACTCCTCTTTCTCTCTCTCTCTCCTTCCCTTCTTTCTTTTTCTCTCTCCCTCCCTCCCTTCACTATCTCTCCCTCTCTCTCTATCTCCCTCCCCACTTTCTCTCTCTCTCCCTCCGTCCCTCACTCCCTCCCCTCTTTTTTCTCTCTACCTCCCTCTCTTCTTTCTCTCTCCCTCTCTCTCCCTCCCTTCTTTCATTATCTATTTCTCCCCATCTTTCCCCTCTTTCTCTCTTTAATACCCCTTCTTTCACTATCTATCTTTCTCGTCTCTCCTCTTTCTCTCTCTCCCTCTCTCTCTTTCTCTTCCTCTCTCCCCTCTTTCTCCCTCCCTCCCTTCTTTCTCTCTTTCTCTCCCTCTCTCCCTTCCTCCATCTCTCTGTCTTTCTCTTCCTCCCCCTCCCTCCGTCTCTCGTGTTATTTCTGTTTTGAGTTTGATGGACAGAGGCTCAAATGGGGGACAGTGGTCTCTGTCCTGCCCCTGTCACATTATTATTTTACACAGAGAGAAAGATAGAGGGAGGGAGAAAGAGAAAAAGGGAGGAGGGAGAGAAGGAGGGAAAAGAAAGGAAGGGAGAGAGTCTCAGACAGATGTGGAGGAGAGAGGAGGAGATAGAGGGGGAAAGAGAGCGGGAGGAATATGGAGAGGGCAGGAGTGAGAGGTGGAAAAAGGAGAGTGAGAGGAGAAAGATAGAGAGGGAGGAGAGAGGATAAAAGTAGAGAGTAGAGGGAGAGAGAGTGAAAAGAGGAAGAGAGAGGAAGGATAAGGTAGATAAAAAGAGGGAGTAAAAGGCAGAAGAGGGAGGAGAGAACGGGAGAGAAGAGAGCGAGGGGGAGAGAGAAAGAGACAAGAGGGGTAGGGAGAGAGGAAGGTAAGAAAGAAGAAGAGAGGAAGGTAAGAAAGAAGGAGAGAGGAAGGTAAGAAAGAAGGAGAGAGGAAGGTAAGGAAGAAAGAGAGGAAGGTAAGAAAGAAGGAGAGAGGAAGGTAAGAGAGAAAGGAGGAGAGGTAAAAAGAGAGAACGGGAGAGAGACAGACAAATGAGAAGGAGAGAGAGGGAAAGATGGAGAAGAAAGGAGAGAGGATAGAGCAGGAGTGAGAGGTGGAAAAGGAGAGAGAGGAGAAAGATAAAGAGAGAGAGTTTTGATTGACAGGTGAAATGGCGGTTGCTGTTCCAGAGGCAATGAGCACCTGACCTCCAGAGTGAAAGTGACAGAAAAACAACCGTCTCCCCCTGTGTCCCCGTGTCCTAATGTGACAAAATGTCCCACACTGAGGCTTTAACCATGTCCTAATGTGACGAAATGTCCCACACCGAGGCTTTAACCGTGTCCTAATGTGACGAAATGTCCCACACCGAGGCTTTAACCGTGTCCTAATGTGACGAAATGTCCCACAGTGGAACTTTAACCATGTCCTAATGTGACGAAATGTCCCACAGTGGAACTTTAACCATGTTCTAATGTGACCAAATGTCCCACAGTGGTGAAATGTCCCGCAGTGAGTCTTTAGGCTAGCATATTAGCTCTGTCCATTAGTTTATGGTCCTTGCATAACATCTGAGCGACACACAGACGTTTAAGTCGTTGTCATAGCGACGGCTCACCTCAAACAGACACGAGACGATCCTCCTGTTCAACCTTTACTCTGACGACGACAAGAACTAATTTATGGAAAAAAATAAAAAATAAACGTTGTTATTCTCACAGAAATAATCGTCCTGACGAGATGACACTAGGACACAATCGTCTCCATAACGAGCCTCTGTGATTCACGTCCGTGTGTTTTCTTACGACGCCGTTTGCTGTTATGTTCTGTTTGTCACTGTGTTTTACTGTTAATGAACTGTCAAAGTGTAAAGCTTTTATTTTGAAAGGTGAGAACAGGAAGAGGAGGATTTGCACTTAAAGAGGGTGTGTTATACAGAATCTTTTTTTTTTGTGTTCTATTGTTGTTCCTTCATCAAAAACACATCTGAAGAGGTTTTAAATGTCATCCATGCATGTTTGAATAATCTAGTGATCTCTCCCGGGCTCTAATCGAACCCTCCTTACATTTCGCTGTAAGATCTTGTACAAAGCTCCGCCCACAAGTCTACATCACCCACGCTCCCACATGACAATCCTCCATAAATATACAAAAACATGATACAAAAGTGTACACTATGACTTCACAAACCTGATGTGATGTGCAGTAGTTTCATTAGCTGATTGTGTTATGCTAGCGCTCTGAAGGGGGAGTGACTTAGCGCAGAGAGCAAATAAAAGGGAAACATACAAAACATGTTAATACGCTGTCTAGCATTTTGAAAACAACAAAAGTAAACATGGTGATCTAAATATGTGATGATTTAGGATTTAATACCCCATAGAGTAAAATACCTCCTCTTTAATACCCCATAGAGTAAAATACCTCCTCTTTAATACCCCCACATTAAAATACCTCATCTTTAATACCACATAGAAGTAAAATACCTCCTCTTTAATACCCCATAGAGTAAAATACCTCCTCTTTAATACCCCATAGAAGTAAATACCTCCTCTTTAATACCCCATAGAGTAAAATACCTCCTCTTTAATACCCCATAGAAGTAAATACCTCCTCTTTAATACCCCCACATTAAAATACCTCATCTTTAATACCACATAGAAGTAAAATACCTCCTCTTTAATACCCCATAGAGTAAAATACCTCCTCTTTAATACCCCATAGAAGTAAATACCTCCTCTTTAATACCCCCACATTAAAATACCTCCTCTTTAATACCCCATAGAAGTAAATACCTCCTCTTTAATACCCCATAGAAGTAAATACCTCCTCTTTAATACCCCCACATTAAAATACCTCCTCTTTAATACCCCGTAGAATTAAATACCTCTTCTTTAATACCCCGCATTAAAATACCTCCTCTTTAATACCCCGTAGAAGTAAATACCTCCTCTTTAATACCCCGCATTAAAATACCTCCTCTTTAATACCCCATAGAAGTAAATACCTCCTCTTTAATACCCCATAGAAGTAAAATAACTCCTCTTTAATACCCCATAGAATTAAAATATCTCCTCTTTAATACCCCACACATTAAAATCCCTCCTCTTTAATACCCCATAGAAGTAAATACCTCCTCTTTAATACCCCACACATTAAAATACCTCGTCTTTAATACCCCATACATCTTTAAAATATAAAATACTTGATTAAACCCCCCTCTCTGTGTGACCCTGTGCTACATCAGTGTTATATTAAAGTGAAGCAGCAGGTTTCAGTGAGAAGTGTCAGATTTCCTCGGCGCACCTGAACGCACCGTCACTCCCGTCTGTAACGTCACATCATCGACACAAGATGGCGGCTCAAAGTCTGATCTGTCAAAGTGTCAAAGAAACAGGAAACACCGCGATCGAAAAAAGACACGACAACGACATCGACACGCTTCAGATTATTCAACGAAGAACAACTCAGGACGAGAGAGAAACTGTGAAACGGCTTCAGAAACGGCTTCACGACTGAAACAGGCAGGAATCAGAGGTGGGACTAGTTACATTTACTGGAGTAACTTTATACAGAAATTATACTTTTCAGAGTACTTTTTATTTTCATTTCTATTTGAGTAATAATTTTTATTGAAGTAACAGTACGCGAGTACTTGAGTAAAAGTTGTGGTTCCCCCGGCTTAGTACTGGTTCAGTCCTGGTTTAGTTCTGGTTCAGTCCTGGTTTAGTCCTGGTTCAGTCCTAGTTTAGTCCTGGTTCAATCCTGGTTTAGTCCCGGTTTGGTCCTGTTTTAGTCCCGGTTTAGTCCCGGTTTAGTCCCAGTTTAGTCCTGGTTTAGTTATGGTTTAGTCCTGGATTATTTCTGGTTTTGTCCTGATTTATTTCTGGTTTAGTCCTGGTTTGGTCTCTGTTCTTCTTTCGTGGGTGTCTCTTCAAATCCAAATCAGATTTTTATCGTTATTTTAATAAAGAAAAGTGTTTTTATTTATTTTAACGTCCAAGAATAACCAACACTTTTATTCAGACGCCCACAGGAGAAGTCAACGCATGAGACAAAGATCTGGACTAAACGAGAACTAAACCAGGACTAAACCAGGATTGAACCAGTACTGAACCAGGACTGAACCAGGACTAAACCAGGACTAGACCAGGACTAAACCAGGACTAGATCAGGACTAGACCAGGACTGAATGAGGACTGAACCTGGACTACAGACAGTAGGAGAGCTTGTATCTGACATAAATCTTTTCTTTTGTGACTTTTTAAACTCTGGTCTGGTCTTGTCTCCGTTTCATCATTTTTTTCATTGTTGTTTTAAAAAAGAAAAGATTTTCTCTGATCTGCAAAACGACTCAGACCCGCAACAAAAGAGAGAGATTACATCACCTGTGCATTTAAATCAAGAGGACTAAACCAGGACTAAAGAAGGACTAAACCGGGACTAAACCAGGACTAAAGAAGGACTAAACCAAGTCTAAACCGGGACTAAAGAAGGACTAAACCAGGACTAAACCGGGACTAAACTGGGACTAAACCGGGACTAAACCGGGACTAAACCGGGACTAAACCGGGACTAAACCTGGACTAAACCGGGACTAAACCGGGACTAAACCGGGACTAAACCTGGACTAAACCGGGACTAAACTGGGACTAAACCGGGACTAAACAGGGACTAAACAGGGACTAAACCGGGACTAAACTGGGACTAAACCAGAACTAAACCGGGACTAAATCGGGACTAAACCAGGAGTAAACCAGGACTGAACATAAATAGTAGTCTTTAGTCTTTTGCATGAGCTCCCTCTGCAGGTGTCGTCTCGTCAGTGCAGTTAAGTTTTGCCACGCCCTCTTTTTAGTCGACCAGTCACACGGCAGCACATGTTTTTAGTTCAAAAAGAATTTTGTTCCTGCAGAAATCAGAGTTTAGAGCAGTGAGTTTCCTCTGTCACAGATCTGACACGTGTGCGGTCCAGGCGAGACACTGTCCTCACGTTTCTACGGCAACAACACACTCCCGTCTCAGCACCGACAGCATGCTCCGTATCCACGACGACGGTAAACATGAGGCCCGTCATACGTGTGTGTGGTCCTCCTCATTAGAGCTGACACTGCAGGGAGTATGGAGGGATGAGAGAGGAGAGAGAGAGAGAAGAAAGAGGCGGGCGTCTGTGTGTTAAGTGCAGAGGATGAGAACAAGAAAATGCCACGGAGACAGAGGTAGTGATTATGAACAAGTGTTTAAACAAGAGTGACATTTAAACCAGGACTAAACCAGGACTGAACCCGGACTAAACCCGGACTAAACCAGGACTAAACCAGGACTAAACCAGGACTAAACCAGGACTAAACCAGGACTAGACCAGGACTAGACCAGGACTAAACCAGGACTAGACTAGGACTAAACAGGCCTGCAGACTTGAGTCCAGTCCTGACCCACAGTGTTGTATCTTGAATTTCTGTCAAACAAACATTGAACTTTTGGCTTTTCCCTCAAACACAAACGCCGTCCGCTCCACTGAAGCGTCGCCTCGTTTTGATTCAAATCCGACCGGACAAAATCACAAAATATGAGCCAGATATTTACTTCAGAACCTCCTCTGTGTCTCATCTGAGCGACACCTCCGGCTCTGAGCCAACGAGATGTTTCTGAGAGGAGAGTACGGAGGCCTGGAGGGACAAAAAGCACACGAGAGGATTGAGGAAGGACCCAGAGGGAGGGGGCAGTGGCAGAGTGGTTAGCTTCAGAGATAAGACTCCAGAAAGACTCCAGCCTCAGGCCTGGTCCTGACAGGTCTAAACCGGGTCTACACCAGGACTAAACCAGGTCTAAATCAGGTCTAAACAGAGTCTAAACTGGGTCTAAACCAGGACTAAACCAGGACTAAACCAGATCTAAGCCAAGACTAAACCGGGTCTAAACCGGGTCTAAACCAGGTCTACACCAGGACTAAACCAGGTCTAAATCAGGTCTAAACCAGGTCAACACCAAGTCTAAACCGGGTCTAAACCAGGTCAAAACTGGGTGTAAACCAAGACTAAACCAGGAATAAACCGGGCCTAAACTGGATCTAAACAGAGTCTAAACCGGGTCTAAACTGGGTCTAAACTGGTGTAATCTAGGATTAACCAGGTCTAAACCAGGACTAAACCAGGACTAAACCAGGTCTATCCTAGGTCTAAACCAGGTGTAATCTAGGACTGAATCAGGTCTAAACCAGGACTAAACCAGGACTAAACTAGGTCTAATTTAGAACTGAACCAAGCCTAGACCCGGTCTCCTGACAAGTCTAACGTAGATTGCATCTCCTCCTGCACAGCTCAAAACAGTCTGATCCACCTTGTGACATCATCAGGTGGTACTGCAGACACACTGTGTTTGTTCTGTGCTTCTAATCGATGACAAATCACAATATTGATCCAATACAACTTCATAAAAGAAACAAGTTCGCTGATTTACTTGTTAGAAAACAGCGTCGCCCAATGAGAGCTGACGTCGCCCTGAACCCTCTCTCCACCCGCCCTCTCTCTCTCTCTACACTTCTCTCTTCTTTCTCTCTCTCCTCTTTTCCCTCTTTCTGTCTCTCTCCTCTCTCTTTCTCCTCTCTCTTTCTCCTCTTGTGCTGTTTTTCGTCTGAAGTGTTCCAGACGTCGGTGAAATGAGCAGGTTGAAGCTGGCGGCCATTTTGTTTCTCATTCAAGTTCTTTTGGAGGCGACATTTTGACCTTTTCAGACCCAGAGCGTCTGCGGTAAAAGCACTCAGACCCAGAGCTTCTGAAACACTCAGAGCCACAGCTGCTCCCAAAACATCAAGTCCATCTGTGACGGTGAAGAAAAGTCAAAAATCAAACTTCAAACAAGCTACAAAAATAAAACATTTGGAGAAGAACTTCAAGAAGGTTCCTACGTTTCCAAGGACTTTTCAAGGATATTTTCTATTGCGTTTTTTTCCAAATAAAGATGCCGTCTAAGGCTACACCTGCAAACAAATATATTCTCTTGCATTGCATTGTATATGAACTGTATTTTCCAGAGTATAAGTCGCACTGGAGTATAAGTCACGCCAGCCAAAAAATCTAAAATTATAAAGGAAAAACATATATTTCCATATTATTTGTATCTGAGTATAAGTCGCACCAGCCAAAAAATGCATAATTATAAAGAAAAAAACATATATTTCACATTATTTGCACCTGAGTATGAGTCGCACCAGCCAAAAAATGCATAATTATGAAGAAAAAAACATATTTCACATATAAATCAATCGCATCTGAGTATAAGTCGCACCTCCGGCCAAACTATGAAAAAAAGTTGTACATAAAGAAAATAGTTCATAAAATACGGTAGACATAGACCTATAGATCACCCTGTATATTTCCTTGTGGTCAAACTCAAATTACATAGAAAAATTTGTAGTAAACACAGAATAATTTGTATAAATTTGATGTAATTTTCCTGCATTTTGGTTTTAAATGAAAAAAACTCAACAGGTCATTTTACTGTGACGATGGAAATAACAGTCTCGATCAGTTTGAGATCCAATAATCCAGGAAATCAATGAAGAAAAGAACAGAATATGTATTTTCCAGGACTTTTGAGGGTTTTTTTTCTCATTTTTTATGTCTCAAAAACAGTTTCTAGGTTTTCTATGACACATGTATTATGCAAAACGTATTTATTGAAGCGTTTTACCATGTTATAACGCTGTTCCCTCATCACAAACACGTCTGAAAAGGTTTTAAATGTCATTCAAGCATGTTTGAGTAATCTAGTGATCTCTCCAAGGCCTTATTCAAACCCTTCTTATGGTTAGCCGTATAATTCTGTACGAGGCTCCACCCACAAACCTACATTACCCAGGCTCCCACACGACAATTCTCCATAAATAAACAAAAAGATGATAGAAAAACTGTACACTACGACTTCACAAACCTGAAGTTCCTAAACTGGTCTGGAGAAGAATCCTGACTGGACGCCCCTTGTGATCTGACCTTTTCCCCATCAGATCATCATAATCAGACACTGATCTCTCTCTTCTCTCTCCTCATTATCTTATACTCCCTCTCTCCTGGCCTCTCTCTCTCTTTTTCTTTCTCTCTCTCTCAAATGCCCCTGGAGAGAACAACGATGATAAGGTCAAACATGACACAGGACTAAACCAGGACTAAACCAGGACTAAACCAGGACTAAACCAGGACTGAACCAGGACTGAACCAGGACTGAACCAGGACTGAACCAGGACTAAACCAGGACTGAACCAGGACTAAACCAGGACTGAACTAGGACTAAACCAGGACTAATCCAGCTCTAAACCAGGACTAAACCAGGACTAATCCAGGACTAATCCAGGACTAATCCAGGACTAAACCAGGACTAAATCAGGTCTAAACCAGGACCAAAACAGAACTGAAACAGGACTAGACAAAGTTCTGTTTGTGTTATTTTTCCTGTGAAAGCAGTTGTTCAAAATCCACTGAGAGTTCTGGGCTTGGAGAAACATTTGTAAACTCGACCCGAGCAGGAGAACTACAAACATGGGGCTGTGTGTTTTGCTGTGAACAAGGGAACGCACTGAGGCATGCTGGGAGTTTGAGTTTCGGGGTCGCGCTTCTTTAATCTTCATTTTGTTTGACAGCTCTGTGTTCAGAGAGAGAACAAATCCCATCTGCTCCACCAGAAATCACCGAGAGAAGGAATCAAGAAACAAAAGAAAAGAGGAGAGAAGAGAGGGAGAAGCAGAGCAGACGGGCAAAAGGAGCGCAGGAGAGGAGCAGAGGGTCGTAATAAAGTGTTTGTGTTACCCAGAAATCTTTGTTTTCACGGTTTCTCGTCGGCCAATCAGAGCGAGTCTTATTCAATTACACTGAGCCACAGATTTCAGATCGATAAACAACAACTGATACTGAAAACAAACGAGGTACAGAGAGGAGGAGAGGAGGTGCAGCGGGAGGAGAGGAAGAGAGGAGGTGCATCAGGCATAGAGGAAGAGAGGGAGAGAGGAGGTGCATCAGGTGGAGAGGGAGAGAGGAGGTGCACCAGGTGCAGAGGAAGAGAGGAGGTGCACCAGGCAGAGAGGGAGAGAGGAGGTGCACCAGGTGGAGAGGGAGAGAGGAGGTGAGATACTGACAGAGGAGGAGAGGAGGTGCACCAGGTGGAGAGTGAGAGAGGAGGTGCACCAGGCGGAGAGGGAGAGAGGAGGTGCACCAGGAGGAGAGGAAGAGAGGAGGTGCACCAGGTGGAGAGGAAGAGAGGAGATGCATCAGGCAGAGAGGGAGAGAGGAGGTGCACCAGGTGGAGAGGGAGAGAGGAGGTGCACCAGGTGGAGAGGGAGAGAGGAGGAGCACCAGGTGGCACAGAGCAAGAGAGGAAGAGAGGAGGTGCACCAAGCGGAGACGGAGAGAGGAAGAGAGAAAGAGAGGAGGAGCACCAGGTGGAGTGGGAGAGAGGAGGTGCACCAGGTGGAGAGGAAGGGAGGAGGTGCACCAGGCAGAGAGGGAGAGAGGAGGTGAGATACTGAGAGAGGAGGAGAGGAGGTGCACCAGGTGGAGAGTGAGAGAGAAAGAGAGGAGGTGCACCAGTTTGAGAGAGGAGGTGCACCAGGAGGAGAGGAAGAGAGGAGGTGTACCAGGTGGAGAGGAAGAGAGGAGATGCATCAGGCATAAAGGAAGAGAAGGAGAGAGGAGGTGCACCAGGTGGAGAGGGAGAGAGGAGGTGCACTGGGAGGAGGTGCAACAGGAGGAGAGGGAGGGAGGAGGTGCACTGGGCAGAGAAGGAGAGAGGAGGTGCACCAGGCATAGAGCAAGAGAGGAAGAGAGGAGGTGCACCAGGCGCAGAAGGAGAGAGGAGGTGCACCAGGTGGAGAGGAAGAGAGGAGGTGCATCAGGCAGAGAGGGAGAGAGGAGGTGCACCAGGTGGAGAGGGAGAGAGGAGGTGCACCAGGTGGAGAGGGAGAGAGGAGGAGCACCAGGTGGAGTGGGAGAGAGGAGGTGCACCAGGTGGAGAGGGAGAGAGGAGGTGCACCAGGCAGAGAGGGAGAGAGGAGGTGAGATACTGAGAGAGGAGGAGCACCAGGTGGAGAGTGAGAGAGGAAGAGAGGAGGTGCACCAGTTTGAGAGAGGAGGTGCACCAGGAGGAGAGGAAGAGAGGAGGTGCACCAGGTGGAGAGGGAGAGAGGAGGTGCACCAGGCGCAGAAGGAGAGAGGAGGTGCACCAGGTGGAGAGGGAGAGAGGAGGTGCAGCAGGCACAGAGCAAGAGAGGAAGAGAGGAGGTGCACCAAACGGAGACGGAGAGAGGAAGAGAGAAAGAGAGGAGGTGCACTAGGTGGAGAGGAAGAGAGGAGGTGCACCAGAAGGAGACGGAGAAAGACGATGAATGTTTAGCAGCAGCAGTAGTACTAGCAGTAGTAGTAATAGTATTAGCAGCAGCAGTAGTAATAGAAGTAATTGCAGTAGCAGTAACAGTAGTAGCAGAAGTAAAACTAGTATTTTGGCAGTAGTAGTATTAACAATAGTAGTAGTAATAGCTGTAGTGGCAGTAGTATTAGTTGTAGGAGTACAATAGTAGCAGTAGCAGTAGCATCTGTAGTAGTAGTAGCAGTTATTATAACAGCAGTAGTCGTAGTAGCAACAGTAGCTGTAATAGTAGTATCATAGTAGTATTAGTCATAGTAGTGCTTGTAGTGGCAGTAGTAGAAGTAGTAGCAGCAGTAGTAGCAACAGTAGTAGTAGTATTACAGATACATTAAAGTCCCTGTACCTGATTTGTCTTATATATTTGTGTATCTGAGTATAGTGTCTTATTTCAGTACACATATATTATATACGCAGCTCTGGAGGTCAGAGTAAGTCCGCTGTGTACTGTCGGCAATTATGAAGTGTTTTGTTGTATTTGTTGTGAGTTTAACCGTGAAGGCAGAGCTGATAAACTCACTGTGCTGGATAATTACAATAATAACTTTGGACCACTGCAAATCGTTTAAAATAACCTGCTCTGTTTTTCACGTTTTTACTGCGTTTTAACTGTATATTTTGCCTTTTTTCCCTTATATTCCCATATATTTTCATATCAAGATACTTAACAAACCAAAACACGACCCAACCTTAACAAAAACTGAAATGAAAAACGCAACATCTCCAATTTGTCAGCTGTTTGACCCCTGACCTCTGACCTTGTGTCATTCCCCAATTTGAGTCACAGCCAAATTTGCGTCGCCAAATTTGCGTCACAGCTTACTTCGGCAACACAACAAGGACAAACTATGTGAATATGCTACTTATTTTTATCCTTCTTTCAATAATTAACTGCTAAAAAGCTCGAGTAAACAGATGAGTGACAGAAAGTTGGAGGTTAATGGATCTGACTGAGATATTTAATGTGTTTTGTGATTACAGCGATACAGGAATTTACAAGTGTTTCTATAAGAATAAACCTCGTGAAAGTTTCTTTGCGAACTCTATTTAACTTAATTGAATTAACTTAATTGAAGGCAAACAAGGTTTCAACTGATGGAGAACATTTTAACTGTTTCTGGTGAGTAAAATAATGAAAATAAAGTCAAGCTAACGGCTAAACCAGGACTAAACCAGGACTAAATCAGGACTAAACAAGGACTAAACAAGGACTAAACCGGGACTAAACCAGGACTGAACCAAAACTGAACCAGCACTGAACCAGGACTGAACCAGGACTAAACCAGGACTAAACCAGGACTGAACCTGGACTGAACCAGGACTAAACCAGGACTGAACCTGGACTGAACCAGGACTAAACCAGGACTAAACCCGGACTAAACCAGGACTAAACCAGGACTAAACCCGGACTAAACCCGGACTAAACCCGGACTAAAACAGGACTAAACTAGGACTAAACCTGGGAGTCCCTGCTGCCCTCATGACTAAGCGCCAATTAAGTGGAAGAAAATGGATGGATGTGTCACTGCAGTAAAAAACACACTTTTGGCAAATATCTAAAATTGGAGAATGACAATCTCCGTTCTCAGTCTTTGAAACCCTCCGTCACCCATTTGACCCCTGACCCTCCCCTGACCCCTGACCTGCTCTCTTACCGTAATCGATGTCGTAGAAGACGATGAACTTCTTCCAGGCGAGCTCGGTGACCAGACTGAGCATGACCTGGTTGAGCTTGACCGGGGGGCGGGCGGCGAGCGTGTAGGTTTGACCTCGGGGGGCGGAGCTGAACCTGCACGCCGTACGAGGAGCGCCGTCGCTGCTCCTCTGGACGAACAGATGGGGGATGTGCATGGCGTCCGTCAGGCTCTGGAGGGCGCTGGCGGACGCGCAGCCCGTGGAGGAGACCAGAGCCAAGATGCCCTGGTTCATGAGCTCGCAGGCTGGAAGAGAAGAAGAGCGAGGGTGAAGACCGTGAAGAACTACACGTGTGACAGATCGTTAGGTTCACTGAGATGTTTATTTCAGTCAGAGGTATTTTCTGACCACAGGTGGTCGAAGTACTCAATCAAAAGTATCCACGGCAAGAAAAAGTACAGAAATACAGTGGTCCCTTATTTATCGCGGGGGTTACGTTCTAAAAATAACCCGCAACAGGCAAAATCCGTGAAGCAATTATATGTTTTTGTCTGTAAAACCCCTCACCACACACTTTATACACTTTTCTCACACAGGCGTTAACATTTTCTCACATTTCTCTCTTGTTTAAACTCTCTCAAAGTTCAAACCTTCGCAGGCGTCTTTGTCGGTGCAGAACGTTTCATCGACATTGTGGGTTTTGTCGGGGAGAAAACAAATTGCAAACGTACAGCACTTCAGAGTCACACTGCGATCCAACGTTTATGTAAATTTGTCCGAACACATTCTGTACTGTACAGCAGTGGTCCCCAACCACCGGGCCATGGACCGGTACCGGTCTGTGGATCAATTGGTACCAGGCCACCGGCCGTCCAAGTAATAATTAATTATTTCCGTTGTATTTATTATCTGAGTCTGAACAATCGTTTATTTTGAAAAATCTTTTATTTTGAAAAATGACCGGATTCTTTTGGTTACATTTCCGTCACTTGAGCGCCGACAACTTAACCACTTAGCATTCCGACGGTCCGCGGGCGCGTATTGCGTAATTTTATGCACTGTTTTGCAGCACTTTTGCATTTTAAACATGACGAAACGGACAAAACAAAGGAAGTACGCGACCGAGGACACTGTGGATGTTTGTACAAGTTAAACTAGAGGCATCTTGGACCTGGAGCGGTTCATGGAACCGAGTGAAGATCTCATGGTGGACTGAGGAGCAGAGGACCTTATGTTTTGATGGACTGGATGCTGTTCCTGATCGGTAAGTGTGGTTTATTCTGCTATTATGGGTCAAATGTGTATCATGTGTAATCATTAGCATTAGCTAATGCCAATCTGCGCCCCAAAGTGTATAAATGCTCAGCAGACAAATTTACAGTGATTCTGACACCTGTGGGTAAAACTATAGGGTGTTACCTTTACAAAGACCCCAAACTTGTGCATTTACTACTGAGGGATCAATAGTAGTGATTATTTACCGGTCCACGGTAAAATTTTCAAGCGTTGGCCGGTCCGCGGTGATAAAAAGGTTGGGGACCACTGCTGTACAGGACACACGGCACGGAGGAGACTGATGGACAATGGTCTACAGTCCAACAGCCAATCAGGACGCACAACACAATGGTCTACAGTCCAACAGCCAATCAGGACGCACAACACAATGGTCTACAGTCCAACAGCCAATCAGGACGCACAACACAAAGCACATTCACACGAAAAAACAGTCTCCTCCGTGCCGTGTCTCCTGTACAGTACAGGTGTTCAGACAAATTTACATAAACGTTGGATCGCAGTGTGACTCTGAAGTGCTGTATGTTTGCAATTTGTTTTCTCCCCGTTCTGCACCGACAAAGGCGCCTACGAAGGTTTGAACTTTGAGTTTAAACGAGAGAGAAATGTGATGAAATGTTAACGCCTGTGTGAGAAAAGTGTATAAAGTGTGTGGTGAGGGGTTTTACAGACAAAAACATATAAAACACATACAAAATAAAACTGATACTTCGCGGATTTCGACCGTTGCGGGTTATTTTTAGAACGTAACCCCCGCGATAAACGAGGGAACACTGTACTTAATGTAACAACTGACTGTCACAATCTGGACTTTTCCAGCTCCTTTGTGATTCACTGAACACAACGAATAGTCTGTTGAAGCCTCTGACCCTGTTACGCGAGCTCTAAATCTAACACATATGATTACATGTTTCACTTTTTTTCTTTTTGTGACACTTCCCGCACCAAACGCCTTCGTCTTTGCCCGAGACATGATTTTTCACGATTATTACAGTGTCCTACAGGGACCTTCTGTTTGCCTCATTTGTCACAGTGAGGTGAATAATTGGTAAACATTGTTCAAGCCCACAGGTGATTCTTGTGTAATCTCTTACAAAACTTCCAACTGTGTCAACGGGGTTCAACTTTAGGCAGTGAAATAGAACATTAGACAAATTAACTCTCCAAAGAGCGAGGATTCAAATGTGCATAGTCAGGTCCACTGAGGCTGCGGTACAAAAACACTGTGAGCGGCGTCGACTGGTCTTTTTTATCGTCGTTTTCTTCTGTCCTCTTTCTTTCCTTCTACGCTAAACTTTGCCCTTCGTGGGTCGTTTCTGTCTTCCTTCTCTCTCTAAGGACGAATTTGAACTTCTAACGTTGTTTAAATGCTTAACTTTTGCCTGTTTTGATGAATAAACCATGACAAAGTGTTCTGGTTTTAGTGATTTCTGACATAATTATCAAGTCACTGATCGTGTACTTTTACCCTTCAGACTGAGAGAATTACGGCTTCGTTCTGAAACCATAATTTTCTCAGTCTGGAGCGCCACATTTATTAAAATCGCTGTATTGCTAAACCGTCAAATACATATCTCAGCCGTAAGTTTTTTTCTCGCAGTGCGGCACTACATCAAACTGGTGTCTTGATTGGCTAATGCTAAGCTAAATGACACAAATGTGTGGACGAGAAGATAACACCAACCACCTACGTTCTGGTCTTTTTGGGTAAAGTCACATCTTATCTGTGACCTCCACTCTGAGGGTTATGGAACAATCACCTCAACTTTACAGAAAACGTTTCTTAACCTCCTAAGACTCGAGCTCTTTCATGGCTTCGTTAAATTCTCTGTTATTTAGGCTGATTGGGACCTGATCAGTGTAAAAACAAAGAACTGTGATTGTTTTTTACATTATGTAGTTTCTGTTTTTAATCATTTTGATAAAACATTTGAATAATGATTTGCCTGAAAGTGCCTGAAAACAGCAACATTTGTCCTGATGTAAAAACAATTAAGCCTCTTGGAAAAATGTGTCTCATGTGAAGAGCTGCAGACAGAAGCAGGAAGACGGGAGCCTTTATGAAAAAAAAAAAATAAATTAAAAAATATTCTGAACATTCTAAACTCTTAAAAATATTCTAAATTGAACATATTTGCATTGTTGCTGTTCTTGTTGCTGTTATTTTTCTTCTAAAAGTTTGCATTGTGGCTTAGAAGACGCAAAATGCCAGGTCTCAGGAGGTTAATGTCGTGCAAACCGAACACAAACATGGAGAAACACGATAAAAACTGTCCACGGGCACATTTCAGGACGCTCTTCTGTCCTTTCCCTAAGAGTCCGCCGCTTCATTGTTCACTTTATCTGTGTGGAACTCCTTAAACCTTGTGACTTTATGTTTCAGACTCTCAGTCCTCTTTGACACTTACACCGAACACACAGCTCTACCACAGAGACACACGACTCTCTGAAATGCTGATCCAGAGAGAATATTACACAGTGTTAAAGCTCCTCCTCCTCTGTCCAATCCAAAGTAAACATAACACTCAGGGAACAGGACATTAAGTTTACTGAAACGCTGTTGAACCTGCAATTCATGTTTTACTGTGTAGAAAGTCCAGGCACCTGCTCTTAAATGTACACAAGTAAAAGTAAAAACTATCCACAAAATTCCATCGTACAGAGTTATAAAATATGTACCGCATTTTCCAGAGTATAAGTCGCTCTGGAGTATAAGTCGCACTAACCAAAAAATACATAATAATGAAGGAAAAAACAAATATTTCACATATAAAATACATCTGAGTATAAGCCGCACTGAAGTATAAGCCGCACAGGAGTATAAGTCACACCGGCCAAAAAAAGCATAATAATGAACAAAATATTCCACATATAAATCATATCTGAGTATAAGTCGAACCCCCGGCCAGTATAGCACTTTACTCCTTGTACTCTGTTACTCTTGTGGAGTTCTGCGTCCCCTGCAGAGTCTGAGCGAGGACACGTCCACTTCACCGTCGACGCGTCTCTGTGGTTATGGCGTCATCCGAGTGTTACAGAGTTTGTCCTTCTTTAACTTTATCACTTTCCTTTGTCGTCTCACAGAAGTGCTCTGCTCCACTTCTTATTTCATCTCAGCTCGTCTCCAGGCTGTGCTTCTTAGCTCATATTTAAACTCCTGGTGATGAAGCAGAGTCAGACTTGAACGGCTCATATTTACGTTTATATTCAAGTCATCAGGTCCTGGGCTGATGGAAAATAAACTTCTGCTCAGACATCCAGCGTCTCCTGCCTCTTTACAGCTGAACGACTCGTTAGGACAGCACTTTTTTAACACGTACGTTCCACCCCGATCCAAACTCTTACTCTATTAAAAAAATCAACATTTACGAGTCTAATCACGGACACAAAAGTCGCTGTTTGGTGTAAAATGTGTTTGGGGAAAATGGAGCCTGTGAAAGTCAAAGAAAAGCTGCGTGTGTTTTTGGTATAATTTTAGCTCTAAATTCACTTTCACTGTTTTTCTGGATCTGGACAGAAAACACAGTTTCAAAGTGGTTGCCGTGGTTACGATAGAACATTAAGGCCGAGCTTTTTACGCAGTCCGGCTTATCGTTATTGACAAAAATAACTCAAATTCAGCAGAATACAGGAAGTTTATGCAGGTTTTTATTCGCTCGGTGATGAGACGCTGCATTTCAAACCAGTGCTATGTTTCAGAAAACCTCATAACGTTCTATAGGCCGATAAAATTTAACGCAGATGGAGGAAGCGAAAAACGAATAATGTTCAAATGCAGTTTGTGTTGTAACACAGAGATCTCAGGTCTAAGCACGAGAAGAAATGATCAGGGTCAACATCTGTGGATGTAACTGATGGATATGTCATGGTAAAGTTTAGTCCAGGACTAAACCAGGACTGAACCAGGACTGAACCAGGACTGAACCAGGACTAAACCAGGGCTGAACCAGGACTAAACCAGGACTGAACCAGGACTAAACCAGGACTAAACCAGGGCTAAACCAGGACTGAACCAGGACTAAACTGTGACGCCATCTGACATCACACTGGAGGGGGTTCTACATGCGTATGGCATAATGTTTGGCAGTTACCATAGTGACATGATACACACATTGGCAAAATCAGCCCCAAAAAAGGTTTAAGATGTTCAGCACAAATCAACTCACTTGTCCTAGATTCAGCTCAGTCAAAGCTCAGGTTAAAGTCGAACTTCAGACAGAGCAGTGCCTCCAGTTAGCATCACACTCCCAGAGAATGTTGGGATTCTGGGAGTATGACGTCATCACGGTCTAGAATCTGAAAACTACCACCACTTCTTGTTTAGTTTACAGATTATGACACACGCTCGTTTTTCTTTCCGCTGGAACGGCCCGACGCTACGGATGATTTGTATTGCTGCAGATTTACAAATAAGTAAAAGACTGACCCCTCGTTCTCTCACACAGCACTATTCTGTCCATTATGAACTCCCCCACACACTTTACTCCACAAACACACACTCGCACAATCGGTTCATAACACGACTCTGCGGCGATGAAGGACGAGCGAGTTTTACATTACACCAAGTTCAGCCTTGAGTTAGACTCAGAAAGAAATGATAAAACAGTGATGTTATGAGAGATGGAGAGAAGAGAGGGGGAAGGGGTGGAGGAGCGAGGGAGAGAGGAAGAGAGGAGAGAGAAGAGAGGAGAGGGGGGAGGAGAGAGAGAGAAGAGAGAAGGAAGAGCAAGGGAGAGAGAGGGAAAGAGAAGAGAGGAAAGAGAGGGGGGAGGAGGAGAGGAGAAGGAGGAGCGAGGGAGAGAGAGGAATAGAGGAGAGAGAGGTGGAAGGAGAGAGGAAGAGAGGAGAGAAGAGAAGGAGGAGCGAGGGAAAGAGAAAAGAGAGGGGGGAGGAGGGGAGAGGAGAGGAGAAGGAGGAGCGAGGGAGAGAGAGGGAAAAAGAAGAGAGGAAAGGGGGGGGAGGAGAGGAGAAGGAGGAGCGAGGGAGAGAAAAGAGGAGGGAGGAGAGATGAGAGAGGAGAGAGCAGGAGAGAGGACAGAGGAGAGAAAGAAGAGAGGAGAGAGGAATAGAGGAGGAGGGAGAGAGGAGACAGAGGAGAGAGAAGAGAGGAGGAAGGAGCGAGGGAGAGGAGACAGAGGAGCGAGGAAGAGAGAGGAAGACAGGAGAGAGGGGGGAGGAAAGAGAGAGAAAAGAGAAGAGAAGAAAGGAGAAGGAGGGGGGAGGAGGAAAGGGGGAGAGGAGAAGGAGGAGCGAGGAGGGAGATGAGGGGGGATGAGAGAGGAGAGAAAGGAGAGAAGAGAGGAGGAGAGAGAGAGAAGAGAGGAGGAGAGAGGAGAGAAAGAGAGTGAGTGGTTCTATAAAAATCCTGTTCTTCTCTCTCATTCTCTCCCTCCCCCTCTCTCTTCTCCGAAGGACTACACAAGGTCTAAACCAAGACTAAACCAGGTCTACACGAGGTCTAAACCAGGACTAAACCAGGTCTACACCAGGACTAAACCAGGTCTACACCAGGTCTACACCAGGTCTAAACCAGGACTAAACCAGGTCTACACCAGGTCTAAACCAGGACTAAACCAGGTCTACACCAGGACTAAACCAGGTCTACACCAGGTCTACACCAGGTCTACACCAGGACTAAACCAGGTCTACACCAGGTCTACACCAGGTCTACACCAGGACTAAACCAGGTCTACACCAGGTCTACAACAGGTCTACACCAGGACTACACCAGGTCTACACCAGGTCTACACCAGGACTACACCAGGTCTACACCAGGTCTACACCAGGTCTACACCAGGACTAAACCAGGTCTACACCAGGACTAAACCAGGTCTACACCAGGTCTACACCAGGACTAAACCAGGTCTACACCAGGACTAAACCAGGTCTACACCAGGTCTACACCAGGACTAAACCAGATCTACACCAGGTCTACACCAGGACTAAACCAGGTCTACACCAGGACTAAACTAGGTCTACACCAGGTCTACACCAGGACTAAACCAGGTCTACACCAGGTCTACACCAGGACTAAACCAGGTCTACACCAGGACTAAACCAGGTCTACACCAGGACTAAACCAGGTCTACACCAGGTCTACACCAGGACTAAACCAGGTCTACACCAGGTCTACACCAGGTCTAAACCAGGTCTACACCAGGTCTAAACCAGGTCTAACTCAGTCCTACCCTGGGTGCAGAGGAGTTTGATTGACAGCTGTTGTTTATAATTCGGTGTAATCCTCTCTTCTTGTCGGGGTCAGGCTTCACTAACCCGGGTTTTGTTCCTGTGTCTGTGATCCTGGTTTATCGATCTCTCTTTCGCTCTTTCTCTCTCTCTTTTCTGCCTCTCTCCGTCTCGCCTCAGACTCTCGTGGAGCAGATTAACAGCGGATTATGTTTATGATCACGATGATAACACAGGGATTACCGGGTCCATCACAGAGAAACAGACACGCATCAAAAACGACACACGTTCCACAGTTTCGCTGTGGGATTAAAAGTTACTCTCCAAATTCAAAAAGTAAAAGTAAAAACTGTTTTTTCAATAACAAAAATCCCAAAGTGTGTGTTGAGTCACCATGGTAACGGTGAAAATGGCCCCTGTAATATCATTAAAACTCTACTTTCACTTTACATCAACAAACCAGTGCACAAAGACACTGGGGGTGACATGGGTGAAGTGTCTTGCCCAAGGACACAACAACAGCAGCAGGATTCATCTGTGGGAGCGGGAATCACACCAACAACCTGTGGATCAGTGGATCAGACTCGACTAATGATGATTATTGATGTCGAGAGCGGGACTGGAACAATCAACCTTTGGATCTGTGGACCAACACTCTACCAACTGAGCCACTGTCGCTCAGCTCAGGATCAGGCTCAGTATTGGGCTAGTCCAGGTTTAAACCTGGTTTAGTCCTGCTCTAGTCCTGGTTTAGTTTTCATTCAGTCCTGGTTTAGTCCTTGTTTAGTCCTGGTTTAGTTCCGGTTTAGTCCCAATTTCAATTCTGGTTCAGTCCCGGTTTAGTCCCGGTTCAGTCCCGTTTCAGTCTCAGTTTAGTCCTGGTTTAGTCCTGGTTCAGTCCTGGTTTAGTCCTGGTTTAGTCCTGGTTTAGTCCCGGTCTAGTCCTGGTTTAGTCCCGGTTTAGTCCCGGTCTAGTCCTGGTTTAGTCCTAGTTTAGTCCTGGTTTAGTCCCGGTCTAGTCCTGGTTTAGTCCTGGTTTAGTCCCGGTCTAGTCCTGGTTTAGTCCTGGTTTAGTCCCGGTCTAGTCCTGTTTTAGTCCTAGTTTAGTCCTGGTTTAGTCCCGGTCTAGTCCTGGTTTAGTCCAGGTCTAGTCCCGGTCTAGTCCTGGTTTAGTCCCGGTCTTGTCCTGGTTTAGTCTCGGTCTAGTCCTGGTTTAGTCCTAGTTTAGTCCCGGTCTAGTTCTGGTTTATCAGTTCCTGTTTTATTATCATTGACCGAGTTTTAAAAGTGGACGTGGCTCGGAGCAAAGCCTTGTGGGTAATGTAGGAGGAGGTGTCATTGATGGAGAGGTGTATTGTGGGTAATGGAGCTGTACACTCGCACCAGAAACAAACGTTTGAATTTAAAACAAGAGAAACGTTAAAGATCCAAAAGGAGCTGAGCGTCTGAGACATTTTGCTCCAAACATTCATCAGGAGAAAATACGGCCCGTGTTTTATTAAAGTCGTTTATTACACAAATGTGATGTTTTAATGGAGCCGCGCCATTACCGAGACGTCAGATATGCACGGTCGTTTATAAAGATTAAACAGAGCGATTACAACAGAGCTACGGGACGCGTCTGATCAACCGGTTTAGTCACCAACGCCGAGGTCTGTGGTTCAATCCCCGCTCGGGAACATTAAACTGTAATTTAAGTAGAAGAGCTTCTGACAGAGCAGTGCCCCCAGTTAGCTTCACCTGACATTCCCAGGTTTCAGGTTCAATATTTGGCTTAGAATTGGTCTACTCTGCTTTGATCCTGGTTTAGACCTCGTTTAGTCCTTGTTTAGACTTGGTTTGGACCTGGTCTAGTCCTAGTTTAGACCTGTGCAGCTCTGGCTTAGACCAGGTTCATATCTGGCTTAGACCTGGTTTAATCCTGGTTTAGTCCTGGTTTAGTCCTGGTTTAGACATGGTTCAGTCCTGGTTTAGTCCTGGTTTAGACCTGTGCAGCTCTGGCTTAGACCTGGTTCATATCTGGTTTAGACCTGGTTTAATCCTGGTTCAGTCCTGGTTTAGTCCTGGTTTAGTCCTGGTTTAGTCCTGGTTTAGTCCTGGTTTAGACATGGTTCAGTCCTGGTTTAGTCCTGGTTTAGTCCTGGTTTAGTCCTGGTTTAGACCTGGTTTAGACCTGTTCATATCTGGTTTAGTCCTGGTTTAGTCCTGGTCTTAAACACCTCGATGACATCACTCTCGAGGAACACTGTTATAACGAGGTTTACGATAATTAAAGTCGATTTTGCAGAACACGTCCCTTTAAATCGGACTTGAGTTTTGTAAGCGAGCGTCTCCTCTCCTCCTCCACCTCGTCCTCCTTCTCCATATTCAAACTTCAACCTTTCTCTGAGGCGAGGGCGGATCTGAGACGTCGAAACATCATCAAAAGAATTTTTTAAACTGAAATCTCCAAAACCCCGAGCCACTTTTACTTTCACCTTGCGGAGCTGTTCATTTGAAACGATTAGCACAGAAGTTGGATCTCGTCGACGTAAGAGTCTTTAGAGGGTCACACTTTACACCGGCGCAGATGTCGGGGTGAAGAGGGTCGAGTGGAGGTGAGGGGGTAATTATTCTAAACTGTGGGGCGGTTGAAATGTGTCAGAATGTGAAAGAAGTGCAGCTGTATCAGGACATAGCCCGCAGCGGTATGGACGTGTCTAAGGCCTGGATTCTGGCCCGGTTTGCAGCCTCTCTGTGGGAATGGTGAAGTCTAATCTCTGGACTCTGGCTCGGTCTCTGCAGCTTCTCTGTGGGAATGGTGCAGTCTAATCTCTGGACTCTGGCCCGTTCTGCAGGCTCGCTCTGTGGGAATGGTGCAGTCTAATCTGTGGACTCTGGCCCGGTCTGCAGGCTCTCTCTGTGGGAATGGTGCAGTCTAATCTCTGGACTCTGGCCCGGGCTCAGCCTCTCTCTATGTGAGCGGTGCGGTCTAACTCTTGGACCGTTTATCAGAATCAGTTTTATTGCCGGTGACAGGATTCATAAAATAGGAATTTGCCTCGGTGTTATGGCCATAGACTGTTTATATAAATGGACAGAGCGAGTTAGCCGTGTCCCTTTATATATACAGTCTACGGCCGCCGTTTTCCAAAGTCGACTCTAGCTCCAATTCACTTTCAATTGAAAAACTATGGCCGTTCTCTCTGTAACTGCTGCTGTCAGTCTCAGCATTTTGGCCTCTACATGATCCTGGTGTTTTTATTTCGCGATTCGGCGTCTTCTTTCATAAAGGTCGCTCCCTCTAGCATTAGCAACAGGTGTGATTGACAGCGTTGCTAAACACTCACTTCCTGCTAAACCAACACTGTGAGCAGGAAGAGGTGTTACCTTCAACAGCCTCGCTCCTGATTGGCTCTTTAGTTGCTATGATACTCGCAGTCGGAATTCCAAATGGGTTAGCTCCAGATTAGCCGCTATAACTGCTAGCATCGATGAGCTTCATTTGACTGGAGCTAAATGCCGATTTTATACAGGCTGTAGTTAAGGTGCAACATTAAAAAAGAGTAATAATATTAAAAAAAATGTGATAAAATAGAAATAAGTGCATGCCGTAGACCACGTGTCAAACTCAAGGCCCGTGGGCTAAATGTGGTCCTCCATATCATTTTATGTGGCCCTCAACACGGGGAAAATTAAAAGGTATGATGGTCTTAAAAGTCAAATGAAGCTCATCAAGGCTAGCAGTTATAGCAGCGATTTTGGAGACCAATTCCACTTTTACAATTCTAAGCGTGAGTATCATAGCAGCCAAAGAGCCAATCCAGAGCGAGGCTGTTGAAGGTATCGCCCCTTCCCGCCCACCGTGTTGGTTTATCAGGAAGTGAGTGCTTAGCAATGCTGTCAATCAAACCTGTTGCTAATGCCAGAGGGAGCGATCTTGGGGAAAGAAGGCACCTGATTTGTCTGTTATTAAGGTTCATATCTTGATTTAGGGACAAAAAAGTGAAACAAAAACATCAGGATCATGTAGAGCGGGTTAATACGAACATTTAGGAGCAAAATGACGAGTCTGACAGCAGCAGTTTTTCAATAGAAAGTGAATTGGAGCCAGAAACGCACCTATTTGTAACACAATGGCTAGCAGATTAGCTCATTTGTATATACAGTTTAATGTGCATGCTACTTACAAATAAGGTAAAAATAGAATTTCATAGTTGTTTGAAGGTTGTTTTAATCGACAGCTTTCATTAATTTGTCCTTTTCACGTATTTTTACTTTTATATTCTTGGCTTCTGTTTTAATCTTAATTAAATTTAGTGGAGATTTCACACTAGACCTTTGGCTCGTTTCAGGTTTGGACGTGTCTAATCTCTGGACTCTGGCCCAGTCTGCAGCCCCCCTCTCTCTGTGTAAATGGTGCGGTCTAACTCCTGGACTCTTGCCCGACCTCAGTCTCTCTGTTGGAATGGTGCAGTCTAATCTCTGGCCTCAGCCTCTTGTCCTCTATGTGAGCGGTGCCGTCTAATTCCTGGACAGTGCCACATAATTATCTCTGGACTAACGAGCTGGCGTTTGACCTTTAAAATGACGCTCTTTTATTTTTCAGACGCCGACCCGAGTTGAAGCTGCCCCGGGACAAAGACCTCTCTTCCTCCGACTCTCTCCATCCGTCTCCTCTCTCTTTTTCTCTCTCTTTCTCTTCAGTCCTCCTCTAATGTCCTTTCTCTGTCCTCTGTTTCTCTCGCCTTCCCCTTCCTCCCTTTTTACTTTAATTTCTCCCTCCCTCCACCCACCATCCATCCTTCCTTTCCTCTCCCTTGCTTTTTCTCCTCTCTCTCACCTCTCCTCCTCTCTTAGCTTTTCTCCTTCGTCTCCCTCTCTGTTTTCTCTTTTCTTCCTCTTCTCTCTGGTGAATGCCGCGTGTTTATATTTGCATGAGACGTAGGAGTGTTTCTTCTGGACCAGGGTCAGGGGTCAGAGGTCAGGGGTCAGCGACATTGCAGGTCAAAAGTCATGGAAACAGTGAAGGGGAGATATTTACTTTTACTGAATGCTGCGTTTATAGTTCTGGTTTAGTCCTGGTTTAGTCCTGGTTTAGTCCTGGTTCAGTCCTGGTTCAGTCCTGGTTCAGTCCTGGTTTAGTCCTAGTTAAGTCCTGGTTTAGTCCTGGTTTAGTCCTGGTTCAGTCCTGGTTTAGTCCTGGTTCATTTCAGAAGGTGATTTTCCTGCTTTTCTTCGTAGCTAAAGACACAAACGGGACACGCTCTGGTTTTATTTTATTAAGGAGCTGTTTTAATTAATTGCTCAAAATTTATCACAGTTTTTTTTTCTTCATTTTTTCAGATTTCTTTATATTCTTAGTTTAGACTTAATTAAATGGAGCTAAATGTGTTCCTTTTCAGTGGAGATATAAAAGGAGACTTTTGGCTGGTTTTGGGCTTGGACGTGTCCAATCCTGGACTTGGGCCCAGACTGCAGTGAGTGAATGGTGAGGGTCAAAGGTCATGCAAACACAGAGAGGATGAGAGTCCATCACGACCAGCCAGGGACAGAAGTTTACTTTATTCAAGGCGTTTAGTCCTGGTTTAGTCCTGGTTTAGACCTGGTTTAGTCCTGGTTTAGACCTGGTTTAGTCCTGGTTTAAACCTGGTTAAGACCTGGTTTAGACCTAGTTTAGTCTTGATTTAGTCCAAGTTTAGTCCTGGATTAAACCAGGTTTAGTCCTGGTTTAGTCCTGGATTAAACCAAGTTTAGTCCTGCTTTCAACCTGGTTTAGTCTTGGTTTAGACCTGGTTTAGACCTGGTTCAGATCTAGTTTAATCCTGGTTTAATCCCAGTTTAGACCATGTTTAGTCCTGGTTCAGACCTGGTTTAGATCTGGTTTAGACCTGGTTTAGACCTGGTTTAGACCTGGTTTAGACCTGGTTTAGATCTAGTTTAAAGTTTGTCACATATCTTTAAATTCTTGGCTCATGATCTTAATTAAATCTAAACGTGTTCCTTTCCAGTGGAGATTTCACACTCGACTTTTGGCTCGTTTTGGGTTTGGACGTGTCTAAACCCTGGACTCGGGCCCAGACTTTGCCTTCGCCAGCCTGTGTATGGGAATGGTGCGGTCTATTTCCTGGACCATTTCTCATCATTATCACTGGTTTGTAGCAGGTTTAAGGACCAGATCTGATCTTGGACCGGACTCTGGACTCAGCGGGACCCAACCTGCTGCAAACATTAGTCTTCATTTAGATCACAAGAGATGTTCTGAGAGGGCTTCGTTTAGTCCTGGTGTAGACCTGGTTTAGTCCAGGTTTAGTCCTGGTTTGGTCCTGGTTTAGTCCTGGTTTGGTCCTCATTTAGTCCTGGTTTAATCCTTGTTTAGTCCTGGTTTGGTCCTCATTTAGTCCTGGTTTAGTCCTGGCTTAGTCCTGGTTTAGTCCTGGTTTGGTTTTGGTTCTGTAAGAATCCTCCCATCAACGTGAACCCTCCACTTCCTGTAATTTTTTTCCAACATATTTTCAAATTTTCTTCATAAATTGCTTTCTTAATTGATACAAATGAAACTACTGCATATCACCCCAGGTTTGTGAAGTCGTAGCACACAGTTTTTCATCCTGTTTTTGTATACTTGAAGAATCGTTGAGTGGGAACATGGGTGATGTCGGCTTGTGGGCGGAGCCTTGTACAGAATCGTACTGCTGACTGTAAAAAGAGTTTGAATAAGGCCCGAGAGAGATCACTAGATTATTCAAACATGTATGGACGACGTCTAAAACCTTCAGGCAGGTTTTTGATGAGGGATGTTGCATAATACTCCCACTTTAAACAAAACACATGATTTAAACATGATTTGAATTAAAAATAATGATTCAGTTTGATTATTCGTACATTACGCATACATTTGCATCTCATTAAGAATAACAAATTTCACAAAACCCTGTCTTTGAATGATCCAAATGCTTTGTAAATGCTCAAAAATCTCTAATCACGTTTTGAATTATAAATCAATCGACCTCCTTTTTTTAACCCCGGCTCAAAACGACATTAAACATTTAAATCTGCTTCTTCAAATGGCTCTGGGCAAAAACACGGGTCAAAAAAGTTTTTTAAACAATTCCCACTTTTTCTCAGAACATGTGACCCCTGGTGTGGATGTGGTTTTATGTAATATAAATAAAGCTCATTGTGGGTTATTTCTGTTCAAACACAGGATTCTCCTGGGATTAAATCAGAGAAAATCATGAATTATTCACCATGTTTTACATTTTACAACAGTGAACGGAGCAGAGGGTGAGACTTGGAGTAGATCTGGTTTAGATCTGGTTTAGTCCTGGTTTAGTCCTGGTTTAGATCTGGCTTAGTCCTGGTTTAGTCCTGGTTTAGACCTGGTTTAGTCCTGGACTAAACCAGGACTGGTTTAGATCTGGTTTAGTCCTGGTTTAATTCTTTGTTTACTCCTAAAGCGAATCTAAAGCAAGACCAGGTCTGAAGAAAGATTAAACCAGGACTAAACCAAAACGGAACCAGGACTAAACAAGGACTAAACCAGGACTGAACAAGGACTAAACCAAAACAGAACCAGGACTAAACCAGAACTAAACCAGGTCTAAACCAGGACTAAACTAGGACAGAACCAGGACTAAACAAGGACTAAGATGGGACTAAACCGGGACTAAACGGGGACTAAACGGAGACTAAATCGAGATTAAACCGAGACTAAACCAGGACTAAGCCGGGAGTAAACCAAGACTAAACTGGGCCGAAACCAGAACTAACCCAGGAATAAACCAGGAGTAAACCAGGACTAAACTAGAACTAAACCAGGACTAAACTGGGACTAAACTGGGACTAAATCAGGACAGAACCAGGACTAAACCAGAACAGAAGTAGGACAGAACCAAGAATAAACCAGATCTAACCCAGGACTAAGGCAGGTCTAAACTAGATCGAAACCAGGGCTAAACTGGGACTAAACCAGGACTAACCCAAGACTAAACCAGGACAGAACCAGGACTAAACTAGACCTAAACCAGGACTAAATCAGTTCTAAATGAGACCCAGAGACCACACATGACCTTGGTCCAGACTCAGACAGGTCAGATCTAGACTATCTTCTTCAGACTGATCTAATCTCTCTCCTCAGACACAGAGTTTAAACGGTGCATTTCACAGCGGCACTTCAGCAAAAATAATGTACAAATCTAGAGAAACGACCTGAAGAACAACCCCGGACTTTACTCAGATCATAGCGTCAGAACACTTTTGAATAAATGTTTAGGGCTTAGCATCTTAAAATTGGGTTTATTGAAAATTCTATATGAGATTCTGAGCCATGACGACAATCCCAAACTCTATAAAAGATGGCTGCTGCATTTTAAAGAGGCGGTATTACACAAAATCAACTCTTTGGAGCTTTCTACCATGTTATAACGCCATTCCCTCATCAAAAACACTCTGAAAGGGGTTTAAAATGTCACAATTCTCCATAAATATACAAAAACATGATAAAAACTGCATGCTACGACTTCACAAACCTGACGCAATTCACAGTAGTTTCATTAGCAGTGATTGTACTGAATGTGTTAGTGCTGTGAAGGGGAGTGTCAAAACATGTTAATATGATCTTTTGAGCAAATATATCATTTTTAAAACAATAAAACGTAACATGGTGATCTAAATATGTTACGTGTTGGCAGATAATAAGACAGATAATATCACATAGACGTAAAATGCCTCCTCTTTAATTAGTCACTGATGAATGTTAACAAGACCCAAGGCACAACGACCAAAATAAATGTGTGAAAAGCCTCATGGGGCATGTGCGTTTCTAATGAGGCGTGACAAAAACGCAGAGAACGGACTGGTACGACTGTGTTTGTGATTTTATGAACTTAAAACGCCCATATTACACCGTTTTTTTTATTTCTAATGTAGTTTCCTCATCGCAAACAGACCTGGAGTTGTGTTATTTCATTCACACATGTTTAACGCACAAACCCTGCATATTTAGGCTGAAAAAAATGCTCTGTTCCACCTTGTGATGTCATCATGTGGTGATTCAGGAAGTGCTGCGCTGCGTTTCCAAACTCCATTCGTCTTCACGAGGATAATTTGGATCAGTTCAGCTCTGGAATTGCCAGCACTTAGCTTTCCGACGGCCCGCCCGCGTCGCCTTTACGTTACAATTTTACAGCAATGTACGTTTATTTCTGCGTCACCCACACAAACAATCTACACATCAAATGAAAGCTACGGCATTCATCTTTCTGAATATGTAAACCATTTACACCTCGAATCACCACAGTGCTGACAGGAAAGCCGTTTTTACAGAGAAGTCAGAAATGTGGATTTGGACTTCACTTACCATTGAGAGCTCTGGTTCTGTCAGACATCAACATATTCACACAAAGTTGGTCTCATTCGTTCCGTAAAGGTCCAGAGAATATAATCCAGTCAAGAAATTATGTCCACAAAGGAAGTTAGAGCCTCCATGTCCAATCTGCTGCAGGAAAGTGAAATCTGTTCCGTCACTTCTCTGCATTTCTTTTGTCAGTTTCAGGCATAATAAACTTCTGACAGAGAGAGGAGAGGCCTGGACTTACTCATGATAAAATGATTGTAAAACTCTCATTTTTATAGGTATTGACCTCAAATTTGAAATGTAAGTGGTCAACAATCTTGTCAGTTGAGGTATGGTGTATTTTTGTCCCCATCTCCCTACTGCAGCATTCTACACCTTCATTTTCACAATTTATTTTTGGCGAGGATGAGAATTTTTTTATGTGTGTTCCAAAGTGTATAAATGCTCAGCAGACAAACTTACAGTGATTCTGACACCTGTGGGTAAAACTATAGGGTGTTTCCTTTACAAAGACCGCAAACTTGTGCATTTACTACTGAGGGTTCAATAATGGTGATTATTTTAATTTGGAGAGGTCAGAACAAAGGCAATTTCACCAAAATGACCCGGAATGATACCGAAAGGTAAAAAGTAGATGTTCACGTGAAAACTACCACTCCATGACATCACAAGGTGAAACAGAGCATTTTGAGCTTTGGAGATCTAAACAGACTAATAATAAAAGGTTACTCAAACATGTAAGAATGAATAATGTTGGGAAAATCTCATTAGTTTATGGTCGATGCACACATTAAAGCAGCATAGGCTTATTTTAAAATGACAGTCATGACTTTTAATTTACCTTCTCGCGGCCACATAAAATGACGGGACGGGCTACATTTCGCCACCGGGCCTTGAGTTTGACACATGTGCAATAGACAAGCCAAATGTGTGAATGAAACAAAACTTTAAAAAGACTTATATAATAGTTCTAATATAGAAACTTTAACTTTAATCACAAATCCGCTGCATTTTTGCATCAAGAGGATGTGCCGGTCAAACAGTTTCCTTCAACCAAAACTTTACCGTGGTTCTTAATCATAAAAAAAAAAATGGAAGCAATTAGCAAATCGCAAAGGCTGCAATTTTGACGCACCGCAATTTCCTCCACAAACAACAAAACATCCCGTCTAAACCCAACACGCACCACAGGATCATTTGCTAGATTTCGGACCTGATTTGCTACTTCAGGGAGTCGTGCCCCGAATTTAGATGTTCATATGTCTTGTTAAAGCCATTGCGCTCCTCATGTGTGTGTGTGGTGTGTGGTGTCAGTGTGACTCTGAGCTGTCATATCGTAACCACAACACATCACCATGGAAACAGCCAATAAAACAGATCCAAACTCGGAAAACAGCGTGAATAACGAGATGAATTTGTGAAGTTAAAGGTCTTATATTACACAAAAGTGACTCTTGTGAGGTCTAAGTCGTGTTATAATGTTGTTACCTCCTCAAAAACAGACCTGGAGTTGTGTTTTGTTTCATTCACACGTTTGGCTTGTTTATTGCATGTGTGTCAAACTGAAGGCCCCAGGGCGAAATGTGGCCCGCCCCGTCATTTTATGATGAGAAGGTAAATTATTAGTCATGATTGTCATTTTAAGATCTATTTTGCTTTAATGTGTGCAATAATGAGATTTTCCAAACACGTGGAACAGAGAAATATTTGCAAATAATGATCCCAAAATGTTCAGGAAAAGGAAAATTGTCGGCACAAAAGGCAGTTTCAAGAAAAGGTGAAAGTGAACGCAAGTTTGCGCTTCAAGGAGGAAAAACATGTCTGTTTTTCGTGTTCTGAGGGGGGATCCCTTGTGAAAAAGCACGATCTACGTCGGCATTTTGACACCGAACATGGAGCTCAGTATGCAAAACCGAGCCTTCAAGGAAAAACAACAAGTCGTCCAATAATTAAAAGGCTGTAAGATGCTGTTTTTGAATTAGTGATGAAGGTCTGTGAGCAGGTGCGCCCCGACCAGATACACACTTTTAAAAATGACACTTTTTCAGGGGATACGCAGTTAAACAGATGTCATTTTTGCAACTTGAATAAGTAATAAATATAGAAACAGTTATTGAACAAGTTAAAAAGGTAGTTACATTTATTTTACATGATGTTTGGTTACATTTAGTGACATTTCTCCTGCCGCACAGTTACATCTGGGCCTTGATGGCGGCCATTTTACTGATGTGGCCCTCATGGAAAATGAGTTTGACATTTCTGGTATATGATTTTATGTCATTTTATATACTATTTCCATGGAAACAAGGAGAAGGAGGCCAAATGAGAGGTTTGTGGAGATGCAAGCCCACTCACAGTAAAGACACATGTATTTCAGTCTAATAAGCACAACAAAAATGAAAAAAAGACAATAAAAAGACAAAAAAAAGCTTGTATTTTAGCCTATTTTTTGGTTAAAAGCTTACATACTGTGGCTTTAACACATAAAAAACACTATTTACTTTGAACTAAATGGATTGAATGGATCAAAACTATTTATCTTGCTTTTATTCAATCACAGGTGTCTTTATTGAGAAAAAAAGAGAAAGAAAAAAAGAGTAAGACAAGGATTCCTACTGGGAACGGGCTCGCTTCTCCACAGATCTGACCTGTAACTGATGACACCAACTTCTTAGATAGCTACGTTTAATGCCATTTCACCACCAAACCAAATGTTGTGTGTTAAACGTGTGTGAGTGAAACAAAACACAACTCCAGGTCTGTTTGACGAGGAAACGACATTAGAACAGATCAGAGAATAGAGTAACATGAACCTTTAACCTGCAGCTTTCTCATTCATATTTTCCATTAGACTTTCCTCCACAAATAATGACGTCCAGTCCACAAAACAGCTCCATTAATCCAGTTTGACATGATCTTTAAAAGTAAAAATGTGAGTGTTTCCATCCACACAGCGAGGATCAGGCTGAAGCTGCTGCCACAGTAAACACGACTTCTGTGTTGTTTATCTCCAGCGTCTGTCCATTAAAAGCATTTATCTGAACGACTGCACCACGTTGGGCTGCTGCATTTTAAAGAGGCGTATTACACAAAATCAACTCTTTGGAGCTTTCTACCATGTTGTAACACTGTTCCCTCATCAAAAATATGCCTGAAGAGGTTTAAAATGCCATAAATATACAGAAACATGATAAAAAACGAACAAACCTGACACAATGTGCATTCATTAGCAGCGATTATAATGTGTTACTGCTGTGTCAAAGTGACACTTCTAAAGCATGTTAATATGTTGTTTTGGGTGAATATCGCACTTTGCAGATGATCTAAATATGTTAATATCATATAGAAGTAAAATTCCAGCTGTTTAATTAGTGACTGATGAATCAAAGCTCACGTCACATTTCACTAATAATAATTTCACCCCTTCCACCCAGATGGACACCGGGTAAGAACAGGAACAGAAAAAAATAATAAACATAAACACGTACATCCCTATATATGCATACACATACACATATATACATATACACATATATACATAAAAAATACAAAGTAAAATACATAAACTACTACTATTAATGATAATAATAATGATAATATATATATATATATATATATATATATAATTGTATTTTAACATTTTACAGGCCTCCTACCCCTCCCACCCAGATGAACACTGTGTAAGCACAGAAAAAAAAAAAAAAGATATAAATAAATAAAAAATACATAAATAAATAATAATAATAAAAACAATAATAATAATAATAGCTGTAGTTAAATATGGTAAACATAATAAGTGGTAAAATTAATGGAATGTAATAATACGGGCACAACACAAACCACACAGAATATGCAATTTAAAAAAAAACAAAAACAGTAGTTAAAAAAACAAAAAAAACAATAAACAAATAATACATTTGCATATTTTCAGTGGCTCTATTGATCCCCATCTGCCCCGTCTCCACCAAACAGTCGTCACTGATTCTATTTGATAATGACACAGTTTTGACTTGGATCTAAACTAGAAGTGCGACGCTCTGATCTGTGGAACATTTTAGAGTCTCAAAATGAGTCTTTTGAACTTTTTTAGCTTGTGGTGTGCGGTCTCTTCACTGCCATGTCCCGCTGCGGTCTCGTCCGATTCTCCTCATGTCTGTGGCGCTTTTTGTCGCCCATTTTAAAAAGAGTTTAAGACTGAAAAATCCTGTAGCGTGCGGCGGGTTTTACTCTGCATAAAAACGTCTGACGCTGTACTTTAAATCTGCACGAACATGTTCTGAAATGCGATTCTTGTATTAGTTTGTCAGTTCATATTTCAGTCTTTTTGTCTCATATTCCGGCTGTATTTAAAATGTGAACTTTGAACAGAATCCTTTTAATAAAACATAAATCACAAATCCGAGGCCTGTCAGAAAAATCACACTCAAGATATTTTTTTTCAAATCGTTCCGCATTAGTTTTAATCTCATCTCATCCAAGATAACGTGCCACATATGCGGTTTATGTCCCATTCACCCCATATTTCCTGACACTTTTATAACCCCGCCTTCTGCTTGAGCGGCTGCATTTATTTCACCTTATTTGCATACTCGTTTGCATATTTTGTGATTAATACGAGTTTATAATGAGTCACATGTGTCACCGTGTGCAGCCGAGAGAGACTGATGTGCGTTTTATACGGTTTTACAGTGTTTTATCGACGCCGGCGCTTCAAATCGAGGCAGTGGGCGGGCGACTGAGATGGGAGGGGTGACGTCGGGGGAGTGCAAGTGACACGGGGGCGGGACTAATCAAAGAAAAGGCGGGGCAGGGGGCGGGGTTAATCACGTGCAGAATCAGAGGGAGGAATACGTGTAAAGTAATGAGGATATGATTGAGTGTTCTACTGAAGAGGCTGAAGATTAAGCTTCAATTTGGACATTTTAAGTCAGAATATTCATCTAAAACAACTTCATAAAAGAAACAAATCCGCTGACTTCCGCGTTGGAAATCGGCGGTGCACAACGGAAGCTGAAGTCGCCGTAAACGTCATCACAACAAAGCGCCGAATGCTCTCGGCCTCTACTACGGAGAGCAGCAGTTTTTTTTTTTCATTTGTAATCAAAATGGCTACACGACACTGCCGAATTCGAAGTATCAGAGATTAAGAAAATAAAACTGGAGAAGGAAGTGCGGACGTCACAGTGGGCGTGTCCCGGTGGAGGTGAAAACGGGGGTAGCAATGACGTCTTAAATACAGGAGAATAAAGATTAATCTAATGTGAATCATTCTGAATACAGTTGTCTCTCACTATATCGCGGTTCACCTTTCACGGCCTTGCTGTTTCGCGGATTTTTGCATGCATTTTTTTAAATATTGTATGAACGTACGTTGTGTTCTGAGTCCTGATTGGCTGTTAGACTGTAGACAATTGTCCATCAGTCTCCTCCGTGCCGTATCTCCTGTACAGTTACATAAACGTTGGATCGCAGTGTGACTCTGAAGTGCTGTACTTTTGCAATTTGTTTTCTCCGCGACAAAACCCACAATGTCGATGAAACGTTCTGGACCGGCAAAGACGCCTACGAAGGTTTGAACTTTGAGAGTGTTTAAAAGAGAGAGAAATGTGAGAAAATGTTAACGCTTGTGTGAGAAAAGTGTATAAAGTGTGTGATGAGGGGTTTTACAGACAAAAACATAGAGAATAATTGTACAAAATAAAGCTGATACTTCGCGGTTTATTTTTAGAAAGTAACCCCCGCGATAAACGAGGGACCACTGTACAACTTCAGGTGAGTAAATGGTGAAACAAAACAAGTAAAACATGGCCTGATTTTGACTGTTCATTAAAAAAAACATCCTGTTCATATCTTAATTTAAGGACAAAATAATGAAATTAAAACACCAGGATCATGTAGAGCGGGTTAATATGAACGACCAAAATGACGAGACTCACTGCAGCAGTTACAGAGAGAGGGGGATACAGTTTTTCACTTTTTACAGAACTGAATCCGATGGAGCTGGACGCACAGCCGAGATCACTTCCTTTTTGGATCGCGGCGGCTAGCGTGTTAGCTATGCCCATTGATATAAACAGTCTAAAGCTGCAACTAATGATTATTTCCCTAATAGCTTAATCTATCTCTACAGCCGGGTTCAAATGGACGTTGTTTTTGCGATTAAGACGTGTCCGCTCAATTAAGCAAGTGATTTTCATGATTAATCAATTAGCTGTTTAAAATGTGAATGACTGTGAATGTTCATTTCATTTATTTATTTATTTCGAGCACAGGTTCACCTAAAGCGCTCCTCACAGTCTGTTCTTATACAAGCTCGAAAAGGAGCGGGAAGAATAAAACTTGTCAAGTCCCAGCCCTATCTTCCATCAGGACACAAATCAAACGCTTTGTTTATGGTTTATATCCCTAATGTGAACTATTTGCTACGTTTTTCCCAGATAAAGCTGACATGAGGCCTCTTGAACACGGTCTGGTGCTACATTTGCACAATTCCGATCTGTCCAAGTCCTAAAACCACTTGTTACAAACCGTTCATAGAGACAAAAGGGAGTAACGCAACCCAGACGGTAAAAAGGGTTAACTATAAGTGGCTTTTTAATTGTAAAGTAAATGAAGAAAGAAGAATTATACAACAAAACTAAAATAGCAATAAAAGGAGGCACAACGAGTTCAAACTGCTACGGAATAAATTACAAAAGCCAATCTCAGAATTGGAAAGTTGGAATCAGAAACAAAAGGTACGTCGTTAGCTACTGTACCTCTAGCGGTCTCGGAAATTCGCTACACACAGTTCAACATAAAATACATCTGTCAGGATATGTTTTTTTTTGTGTGTGTCCTGTGCTATTTTCCCCCCTCCCTTCTGTGTTTGAACCTGGAGTTGGGCGGAGACTCACCGCCTCCGCACACCTGCCTCTGATCAACCAATCAAGCCTCCACCTGTGAGAACTAAAGGACCGAGGATCCAACACTCGGGACCAGATCGTCCGCGTATCCACAGCGGTACAGCTCTGTTTGGCTCAATTCTCATGTTTTTGCTCCCCTTTTCTAAGTCGGATGCTTTTGCTCCTCGTCAGATCCCGCTCCCTGGACCCACTCTGCTCCTCCGTCTCCGTCCCAGCTCTCCATGTCCGGTAATAACACCCCAGCCTCTGACCCTGCGACCCACGACCCACAATCTTTGGTCCCTCCGTCAGTCTTTACGACAACATTTAACTAAAGCAGGGGTGTTCATTATGTTGGTCGCGAAGGCATTTTGTGTAGATCACGTCCCGTCATCCATCCAGTCACATGACTAATATACAGGACAACAGTCAGATTACACCTGACTCTAGGTCACATCATGGGTGCTGCACACGCAGAAACAAGCGCGAGTTAGTTTAACCCTATAGCGTCGGATCCTATCGTCGCCAATAGAGCGCGGTTGCGGACTTTCCAGCAGCGTAACTCCGCCCAGTCGAGCTCTCGTGTAAATTCAAACGGCGTCTCAAAGCGGAGACACGGGGCTATCTAAATATTTGACCATCATTACGGTAATCTGCCTCTGTTGTCCCTCGAAGGTGACGAATGAGAGCGCGGGGCTGCGGGGATTTTCCCAGTCATTTATTCGATGCGTAAAAGAAAAAATACGGATGGATGTGTAAAATAGAAGTAGTGTGAAAAAATGCAGTAAATTCTGAAACTTCATTTAACATGATTTTTATGGCTAAAAAAAGACAAAACCGTAATCAACATGATTAGCTCTGTTATGGCTTTCAAACGAAAAATGCAATTTTACTGCTCAAAGCTGTGACGGCAATGATTTGGAAAATTTACAAAACTTGGCATCGGAGCTGGAGGCCCAAGGGAAGGCCCGCGCGCAACTTAACAGTGCACGCTACGCAGAGCAGATTGACAATTGTTTGTCAGAGCTTTCAAGATTTTTCTTTGCTCGAGCCAGTCGCCACATTTATGTGCTATCCATTTCAGAAAGATGCTGAGGTTGAGTCACTTGCATGAAAAATGATAACACTGTTTCACCTGAACTCTGATATAGTGGAAAAAGAAATTATGACATTACAAACAGATATTCAGCTGAAGTCCAGAGCTCATGGACAGTTTTGGGACCTACTCACAGAGGAAAAATACCCCAACATGAGGAAATGCGCTATCACCTTGACTGTATTATTTGGCTCCACTTATTTATGTGAGTCAGCCTTTTCCCACATGAAGATCATTAAGTCCAAGTACCGTTCCACTATGACTGATGACCATTTGGAAGTGCGCTTGAGGCTGGCTGTCAGAAGCTTCTGCCCAAACTGTGCATCCCTCACTGATTCCATTCAGTGCAAGTCAGAGCAGTAATCATCATACAAGTAATTATGAACATGTAGGAAGTTCAGTTGTGTTGTGCAGTATTGTCTCATGACGTTGTGCAGGTACATCAAAATGCACTGTACATGTAAAAATCTATATTTGATCAATAGTTGTGATTAATCCGTTAACGTGTTGGCGCCCGACTGTAAAACTCACAACATGAGCGTTTTTACCCATACAATGTCACTGCTTATGTAGAGAAAGTAAACACGCTCTTATCCTCGATTGAAAGATGCTTTTTCTTGTTATTTTCGAAAAGATTTTGCAGCTTTTTAATATGGACAATAAACTTTATATTATACGTTTCGATGATCTGTTTTCCAATATTTCCACTTCTGCGTCGGCCTGAGTTGTTTTTACAGCTTCAGCAAATGACTAATCAAAGACTTGTCGTAAAAGCGAATGCACGGAGGTGTTATACATGTATTTCTATGGCATAATGTTCAGCAGTTACCATGGTGAAAAAAACAACAACCCAAAAACAAGATGGGAACCCGCACATTTTCAGATGCCTGTGATCAAATCGAGTGTTCGTGGCTTGACATCCTCAGCGAATATTGAAGACATCAGCTGCAAAGTATCAACTACTATGTGTGAAGTCGCCTCTCCACGGATCAGACCTGTAACTTAGTGTCCTAGAGTCATCGCCTGCTTTTCTCTCATGGGGATATATTTGTACTGTGGAACATTTGACGCACAGCGATACAATCACAACGGAATCAAACTGGTGATGGACCCTCTAGCAGAAAAGTTACGTAGTACAGCTTTAAGTCTCAGTGTTAAATTTGAAAAGTCTGACTTTTGCAGAATGTACAATTTCTGCAGTTAATATAAGAATAAAAGTGAGTGAGTCCTACGGTGATAGATTTGTAGACACAACGACAGCTGTCAATCAAACTGTCAAACATCATAGAGAATCAGGCTGAAGTTAATTAGAACATCGCCCCCTGTGGCAGAGTGGTTATCCTGACTCCTCCCATCAGCGAGGAGGTTGTGGGTTAGACTCTTGATCTCTCTGAGCGGCGCATAGACTGAATAAAGACGTGGACTGTTGGGATGGGACGATAAACAATAATATCGTTTATCGTGATAAAAAGAGTTGATAATATTCATTTGTGGCACTTTTTATATAATCGTGATAATCGCCAACAAATATAATCATCATTATCCTGCCTCCTCTAGTGTTTGGGAATGAGGTTTACACATAGAGAACAGTTTGTCCAATAAACACCAGGAACCCTCTCACTGTTTTGGAGAATTACTGAAGAGTAAACTGTAAAACTGTAACATACAAAGAAATATCTGCATATAAACATCATGTTTTTATATTCTTGTGAACAAATATTACGCAGCGCTACATAAAACAACATATAGTAGCTTATTATAATAAAATATATGCACAACATTAGCTTAAAAGGTAGCTACAACTAATGTAAAACTGTTCATTAGCATCACACTAAAATGAATGGAAAATCCCAGAGACATGCTAGTGCTATTAGCATCTTCTATTTTAGCGCAAATTTACACTGTAAATCAACTTAAAGTGTCTCAAATGAGTTTATAGAGCGAGCGAACATATTATAACGTTACAATACTTACAGATGCTTATATGTGGCCGAATGACAGTTTACAGAACTTAAACACAGTGAAAAATGACTGAATTGTTCAAAGTCTGCAACAATATGACAGCGAAGTTTATTTAAATATGGAACCTATTCTTAAAATTGTAATTTTTCACATCCAGAACATTTTTTAAAGCTTCAGCAACAATAGTTATTGTGACAAAATCATTATTCGATGAGCATCACAATTATCATGGCAAAAATAATTGTGATGCTCATCGAGGTTAGACGTTATGGGGTGAATTTGGAGCAGAGTTTCATATTTGAAATTCCAATCACCGAGTATTAAAAGCATGATTTTTGTTTTTTTTTATTACTTTATTCTTAAACCTTGTGTTGAATACTGTGTCTTAAACATTGAGATTAACTTGTTTCTCAGTAAAAATGCGACACATACTTATTTTAACATGTTTACACTGAAACCTGCTACTTCAGGTACACGCAGGGCCGGTTCAGCCTATAATCAGAACGAGCAGCTGCTTAGGGCCCCGAGGCCACAAGAGGGCCCCCAAGAGCCAGTACTGAAAATAATATAATATGTAAAGTTAGCCTAAATATCCTTTTTTATATATAGTAGCAAAATATCTGCTGGATACATTTGTGTTTTTTTCGATGTGTTTCACCCCCCGCGGAGGCCCCTGAGGTACTTTTGAACGGCTGTTTTACAAGTTAGATTAAAACATTTCAGTCTTTTGGTCACATAAATAGAAACATAATTGGACAATGTGATGAGAACAGGGTCGTAAAGTTGTCAAATACGAGTCAAAAATATCTGAGCCCATGTAAATTCACTGTCGAGGGGCCCAGGGACACATTCTGCTTCGGGCCCCCTTAAAGCTGGGGCCGGCCCTGGTTAAACGACACCTTCACCTTCACGGTCTTGTAATACATCTTTTCAATGACCGCAAGCATGTTTTAGTGATGTATTCTACCTTCCTGTAAACAACTAATGGTATATATGACCTTGTACGCACTGTATGTAAAATTACTTCTATAGATAGTACATTTCTCGGGGGAAAAGTACTGCACAAACTCCCTTCTAACCTTCGTTTATTTCATGAGATTAAACTTTTTCCAAACTCTACCTGGTTTGCAATAGCTTCTTTCGCAAACACAAGTATCGTAGCAACCAAAGAGCCAATCCGGAGCCAGTTTGTCGGAGGTAACGCCCCTTAGCAACGCTGTCAATCAAACCTGTTGCTAACGCTAGCGGGGGCGACCTCGGGGAAAAAAAGCACTAGAGTCGACGGAGCCAGAAGCACGCCCGTGTTCACGTCCTACCGGGTTAGCTACGTCAGTTTATATATAGCGTCTGCGGAGTGGCGTTTGCGTGTTCTCCCCGTGCGGCAGTGGCAGAGTGGTTAGCCTCAGGTTGTGTGTACAGACTCCTGATCCTTCCTCCTTTAATGATGTATTTCCTCCCAGAACGGATTTGTTTTGCTGAAATTGCGGCTGCTCGCGACATTAGGGCAAAAAGAGAGAGAAAGAACGAGAGAAAGGGAGGAGGAGATGGAGGAGAGAGAGGAGAAAGAGTGAAAGAGGAGAAAAAGAGACAATGACGAAAGGAGATGGAGTTGAGGATGGAGTGGGAAGGAGCTGGTGAGGGAGAGAAAGGAAAGGGAAGATGAGCGTGAAAGAGAGAGGAGAGAAAGAAAAGGAGATGTAGGACAGAGAGAGGAGAAAGGGAAGAGAAGATGGAGGAGAGAGGTGGGGAAAGAGATGTAGCAGGTGGAAAGAGAGGCAGAGGAGAGAGGAGATGTGTTGTGTTCGTGATTCTCAGAAAAACTGAGTCAAATAAATGAATCTCTGCTCGTCCTTCAACATGTCTCCCTCCTCCTCTCTCTTTCTCTTTTCCACCCCCTGACCTCTATCTTTCTCTCATTCCCTCCCCTCTCTCCCTCCCTCCCCTCTCTCTTTACCTGCTCTCTAACCCTTCCTTTCCTTCTCTCTCTTTATTTACCTTCCTCAGCCCCCTCTCTTTCCCTACCCCTTCTCTCTCTCCCTTTCACTTCTTCCCTCGCTTTCCCTCTTTCTCTCCCCTCCCTCTATCTCAGCTTCTCCCTCCCTCCATCGTTCCCTCCATACCCCCCTTTCCTCTCTCTTCACCTCCACTTCCACTCCCCGTCTCCCTCGTTCTCATATCTCCGTCTCGCTTGTTTCTATTTTCTCCTCTAATGTGACTGAGCCTAATTCCAGGTTACTGTTGCCGCGGAGACACATCATTTTGTTTGATTGACAGCTCAAAGTTTAAAACCTGGAATTTACAAAAAGAGACGGCGATGTTTTGTTCAGCTGAGATTTAAAAGAGCTGTTTAGACCTGGTTTAGACCTGGTTAAGTCCTGGTTTAGTCCTGGTTTAGACCTGGTTAAGTTCTGGTTTAGTCCTGGTTTAGACCTGGTTAAGTCCTGGTTTAGTCCTGGTTTAGTCCTTGTTAAGTCCTGGTTAAGTCCTGGTTTTTATTTATTTTATTTATTTAACCTTTATTTTACCAGGCAAAACATTAAGAAGAAATTCTTATTTACAATGATGGCCTGGGCATGCCAGAGCAGCCAAGGGAAGGGGAGTTTACACATGTTAAGTCCTGGTTAAGTCCTGGTTTAGATGTGGTTTAGACCTGGTTTAGACCTGGTTAAGTCCTGGTTTAGTCCTGGTTTAGACGTAGTTTAGTCCTGGTTAAGTCCTGGTTTAGTCCTGGCTTAGTCTTGGTTTAGTCCTGTTTTAGACCTGGTTAAGTCCTGGTTTAGACCTGGTTTAGACCTAGTTTAGTCCTGGTTAAGTCCTGGTTAAGTCCTGGTTTAGTCCTGGTTCAGTCCTGGTTTAGTCCTGGTTTAGTCCTGGTTTAGTCCTGGTTTAGACCTGGTTAAGTCCTGGTTTAGTCCGGGTTAAGTCCTGGTTTAGTCCTGGCTGGATCCTTCTTTAGATCTCATTCAGATATACATAGACAAGCATCATATTTGAAGGTTTCAAAGGAGGTTTTTTCTCATGTTCTGTTGATTATCCACCCACTGGACGGGAGGGCATCTGACACACCGGGACGTAAGAGGACAGGAGGGACACTGGAATCCAGGAGGACGGGAGGGCATCTGACACACACGAGTCCCAGCCCGTCTCAGTTAAATCCTCTCTTTCCCAAATGAGACCACAGTATTTGTCACGTCTCATTAACGAAGCACAAACCGTTTCCTGGTGAGTTCTGCTCGTTACAGAGAGAGACGAGGGTCAAAAAGAGTTCAGCTCAGAGCCTGGACAGGACGAATTACACAATATTACACCTGCAATTATCACGACTGCAGGGTCTGGCCCCGGTCCAGGTTTAGACCTGGTCCAGTCCTGGTTTGGTCCTGGTCTGAGAAACATATTTACAGCCCTGATAATGAACACACCAGTGTGGACTAAACCAGGACTGAACCAGGACTAAACCAGGACTGAACCAGGACTAAACCAGGACTGAACCAGGACTAAACCAGGACTGAACCAGGACTAAACCAGGACTAAACCAGGACTGAACCAGGACTAAACCAGGACTAAACCAGGACTGAACCAGGACTAAACCAGGACTGAACCAGGACTGAACCAGGACTAAACCAGGACTAAACCAGGACTGAACCAGGACTAAACCAGGACTGAACCAGGACTGAACCGGGACTAAACCAGGACTGAACCAGGACTAAACCAGGACTGAACCAGGACTAAGCCAGGACTGAACCAGGACTAAACCAGGACTAAACCAGGACTGAACCAGGACTGAACCAGGACTAAACCAGGACTAAACCAGCACTGAACCAGGTCTAAACCAGGACCAAACCAGGTCTAAACCAGGACTAAACCAGCACTGAACCAGGTCTAAACCAGGTCTAAACCAGGTCTAAACCAGGACTAAAGCAGGCCTAAACCAGGCCTAAACCAGGTCTAAACCAGGTCTAAACCAGGCCTAAACCAGGTCTAAACCAGGCCTAAACCAGGCCTAAACCAGGACTAAACCAGTTCTAAACCAGGACTAAACCAGGACTGAACCAGGACTAAACCAGGACTGAACCAGGACTGAACCAGGACTAAACCAGGTCTTAATCAGGTCTTAAAGTCCTCTGTCCAAACCTGAGCTGAACCTTGTAACTTGGATCCAAATATTTGCTCTTTAAAAATAAACTCTCCGATAAAAATAAAAGATGAGTTTGTGCTGAGGATTCTGTCGTGTCAGGTTCATAAAAACCCAAATGTCCTCTGGGTCTGTCCCTGAGTCACACAGACGGAGACACGAGAGGACACTAGAGGACACCAGAGTATGGGGACGCTGTGAGATTAAAATATGATATTAAAGAACTTTTCGGTCCAAGACAGTGTTAAAGGCGTCAGGTTTACGTTTGATTTCTGGAAACTTTTGCCAAAATCTGTTTCGCATCAACAAATCAGGATCCTCCCCGAATTAGCATCACTGCACAGAGTAAATGTGAACAAAGATAACACGCTAAACACGCTAAACATGCTACAAGCTAAACACGCTAAACACCAAACAGAACGCAAACATGGACACGCCTCCAGCTACAGCGAAACCAAACCAGGACTAAACCAGGACTAAACCAGGAATAGTCCAGGACTACACCACGACTAAACCAGGACTAAACCGGGCCTAAACCGGGCCTAAACCGAGACTAAACCGGATCTAAACCAGGAATAAACCAGGACTAAACTAGGACTAAACCAAGACTAAACCAGGACTAAACCAGGAATAAACCAGGACTAAACTAGGACTAAACCAAGACTAAACCAGGACTAAACTAGGACTAAACCAGGACTAAAGCAGGACTAAACTGGGACTAAAGACTAGGACCTAAACCAGACAGGATAAAACTGTTCTTAAATCAGATCAGGCCTGAGCCTCCTCTCTCTGTTTGTGTCTGTGCAAAGTACAAACTAAGAAACACCAGAGAATTAAAGATTTTATCTGAGTAAAAACACGGGACAAAGACGAGAGACTGGAGCAAACAGTTAAACCTGAGATAAACCCGCGTAATATAGATCTGTGTAATATATATGTGTGTGTAATATATATGTGTGTGTAATATATATGTGTGTGTAATATATATGTGTGTGTAATATAGATGTGTGTGTAATATAAATGTGCGTATTATCTGTGAAAAATGTGTGTTTATGAGACATCTTTCATGACCCAATAGAGCGATTCAGAGGGCGGCCATTTTGGGAAGGTCGAACCAGAAAGAAATGATAGTATAAAAGATGAATCTGAAAGGACAAGGAGATAAACCAGGACTAAACCAGATCTAAACCAGGACTAAACCAGATCTAAACCAGGACTACACCAGATCTAAACCAGGGCTAAAGCAAGACTGAACCAGGTCTAAACCAGGATCAAATTAGGTCTGAACGAGGGCTAAATCAGGACGATCATGGCTGAACAAGAACTAAACCTGGGTTAAATCAGGCCTACACCAGATCTAAACCAGATCTAAACCAGGACTGAACCAGGACTGAACCAGGACTGAACCAGGACTGAACCAAGACTAAACTTTGTGCTGTACAAAGCGAAGTTCATAAAAGTTTTTTTTAGGAAACTTTAAATCTTGACTCTGCAGATTCTGTGGAGCCACGAGGCAAATGTAAAATTCACCAAGACTTGAGGCGTGAAGTTTAAACTGATATGAATATGCAAGAGAGGAAGAGACGGAGGAGAGGAGAGGAGGAGAGGAGAGGAGGAGGGGGAGAGGAGGAGGGGGAGAGGAGGAGGGGGAGAGGAAAGGAGGAGGAGAGGAGAGGAGAGGAGAGGAGGAGGGGGAGAGGAGGAGGAGAGAGGAGAGGGAGAGGAGGAGGGGAGGAGGAGGGGGAGAGGAGAGGAGGAGGAGGAGAGGAGGAGAGAGGGGGAGGAGAGGAGGAGGAGGAGAGGGACTAAGAGGAAGAGAGGAGGAGAGGAGGACTGAGAGAGGAGAAGAGAGAGAGGGATGAGAGGAAGAGGAGGAAGGAGGAGGAGAGGAAGAGGGGAGAGAGAAAGACATGGATGAGAGCGAGGAGGAGGAGAGGAGGAAAGAGGAGGAGAGAGGAGGGGGGAGGAGGAGGAGAGAAAGAGGAGGGAGAAGAGGAACTGAAAGGAAGGAGGGATGAGAGGGAGGAGGAGAAGGACTGAGAGGGGAGAAGAAGAGAGGAAGGGGGGACGAGGAGAGGAGGAGAAAGGGAGAAGAGGAGAGAGGGACTGAGAGGGAGGAAGAGGGAAAAGGAGACAAAGAAGGGATGAAAGAGAGGAGGGAGGAAGAGAGGGAGGAGCAATGGGAGAGAGGAGGGGAGGAGGAGAGGAGAAAAAGAGGGAGGAGGATGAACGAGAAGGATGAGAGGAAAGAGGGACTGAGAGAGGGAGGCGAAGGAGAGAGGGGGGAAAGGAGCGAGAGGAGATAAGGAGGAGAGAGAGGCGAGCACAAAGGGATGAGAGGAGAGGAGAGAGAGAGAAGAGGAGAGAGGATGAGAGAGAAAGAGAAAGGAGAGAGGGAGGGGAGGAAAGAGGGATTAGAGAGGAGAGACGGGAGATAGGAAGAGGAGGGAGAAGAGAGCGGGGAGATAGGAGGGAGAGAGAGAATGATTAGAAAGGAGAGAGGGGAGGGGGAAATATGAGAGAAAAGAGAATAGAGGGGGAGAGGAGAAAGGAGAGAGGGATGCAGGAGAGAGGAGAGGAGAGAGAGGAAAGGAGGATTAGGCATTAGGATTAAACTGGTATGAATATTCAAAGCCGGAAGGAGAAATGAGAGAGGGAGGAGGAGATAAAGGAGGAGAGGAGGAAAGAGAAGAGGAGGGGAGGCATCACTGAAGTGAATATTCACCAACAGAAGAAGAGAGGGATGATAGAGGAGGCAGAGGGGAGGAGAGGAGGAGAGAAAACATCACTGATATGAATATTCACCAGAGGAAGGAAAGAAGGATGAGAGAGGAGAGAAGAAAGGAAAAAAGAGGAGGAAGAGAGAGGAGAGGAGACAAGGCATCACTCATATGAATATTCACCGACAGAAGAAGGGATGAGAGAAGGAAGGAGAAGAGGAGACAGGACATCACTTCATCACAGAGAAGAAGAAGAGACGAGGTTTATGACATTTATGTAGAAAAGTTACAGAATATTCACCAAAAGTCCAGTCTGAACCAGGACTAAACCAGGACTAAACCGGGACTAAACCAGGACTGAACCAGGACTAAACCGGGACTAAACCAGGACTAAACTCTGTGCATGTTGTGATGATGGGTAAACACACAGTTGGGAGCTGTGTGGGAGCTGAACCGGTGACCTTGTGGTTGGGAGGTGTTCATATTTAACTCTGCGTCTTCAGACAGAGCAGAGTCTTAAAGTCTGTCTCCATGGAAACGCCATTCAAATCAATGACAGGCAATTTAATGAGGACACAGGATTAGAACGTCAACAGGCAATAAACGTGGACTAGACCAGGACTAGACCAGGACTAGACCAGGACTAGACCAGGGCTAAACCTGGACTAAACCAGGACTAAACCAGGACTAAACGCGGACCAAACGCGGACTAAACGCGGACTAAACCCGGACTAAACCCGGACTAAACGTGGACAAAACCAGGACTAGACCATGACTAGACCAGGACTAAACCAGGACTAGACCAGGACTAGACCAGGACTAAACATGGACTAAACCAGGACTAGACCAGGACTAAACGTGGACTAGACCAGGACTAGACCAGGACTAAACCAGGACTAGACCAGGACTAAACCAGGACTAGACCAGGACTAGACCAGGACTAAACCAGGACTAGACCAGGACTAGACCAGGACTAAACATGGACTAGACCAGGACTAGACCAGGACTAAACGTGGACTAGACCAGGACTAGACCAGGACTAAACGTGGACTAGACCAGGACTAGACCAGGACTAAACCAGGACTAGACCAGGACTAGACCAGGACTAAACCTGGACAAACCTGGACTAAACCTGGACTAGACCAGGACTAAACCAGGTCTCAGATCTGCTCTTTAAATCCG
>NC_047144.1:23366812-23398730 GCF_009829125.3 Periophthalmus magnuspinnatus
TCTGCTCCACATCACGTCAGGTTTGTGAAGTCGTAGTGCACAGTTTTGTATCATGTTTTTGTATATTTATGGAGAATTGTTGTGTTGAAGTGATGTAGGTTTGTGGGCGGAGCCTTGTACATGATCGTACTGGTAACCGTAAAGGAGGGTTTGAATGAAGCTCAACAGCGACACCCTGTGCAGGTTCTGAAAGTACTGTAAATTTCCCATTCATTTTTCCAATAGACTTTTTGACAAATTCAAATATTAAAAGTTCAAATGCATAATGCGGTTTCTTTAAGTCCAAAAAGGCCATTTAAAATGCAAGATTATGCAAAACGCTTTAATAACTTTGTGGTTTATAAAGTTTCAGGAACAGATTTTAAATAAAATTATAAACCACATATGTCAAACTCAGGCTCGGGGGCCAAATCCGGGCCACGGTGTAATTATAATTGGCCCGTGAGATCATATCAAATGTGCATTAGAGTTGGCCCGACGGTATAAAGCTCATGTAACACTAATACTACAAATCCCAGAATGCTTTGCTGATACGCCGGAGTGTAGTCGAGATCGGCGAGCGCCCTTCCTTTTCTGTTGACGCTCATTAGTGACCAAACTACTAGCCACCTCAGCCAAATTAATCACTACAGCGATACTCATGATTTTTTTCTTTATTTTTTATTCTTTTATTTCATATTTAATTTCTCTCTGTTTGTAATATCAAGCTCGAGTTCTTCCAGATTTTGTGTTTAAGAAAAAATAAAGTTGTTTCCATTTGAAAAAGTTAAACACGACATATCAAGTGCAATCAGTTTTTTTTTAATAAATATTGAGTTTGGCTCGTGAATTTGTCCCAGTTTTTAGTTTTGGCCCAATGTGAATTTGAGTTTGACACCCCCTGGATATCCAAATAAATTGGACTGAGTGGTCACTGCTGAGCTCCACAGGCCTGGGAGAGATCACTATATTACTCAGACATGCACGGATGCCATCTTAAACCTCTTCAGGCATGTTTTTGATGAAGGAACAACCTTCTAACGAGGTAGAAAGCTCTGAAAAGTCCATTTAGCACCAGCCGTCTCCTTAGCGACCGCCTCCGGCCGCAGGTGTGTGCTCGTGTATCACTCTGGGCCGTTTGCTTCTCCAGCTCCACTTTTATTTGACAGTTAATTTGGGATTTTTAGTCGTGTTTTTGCATTTTTCCCGAGGTCTGTCTGCGTTTCCTGAGCCCATTTCACAAAGTCAGAGCCGTGAGTTTGCAGCACAAAACCACATTTGTGTTGTGTGTTTTTTATTCTGAATCACAGGTGATGATTATGATGCTCTCCACAAATATGAACGACAACACCACACACACACACGCGCACGCACACACACACACACACGCACACGGGGTGATTATGAGAGGAGGAGTGGAGGAGAGGAGGAGGAGGGAGAAGGAGAGGAGAGGAAGGAGAGAGGAGGAGAGGGACAGGAGAGAGAGGAGAGAAGGAGAGAGGAGGAGATATGAACAACAACACCACACACACATGGTGATTATGAAAGAGGAGGAGAGGAGGAGGAGAGAGGCGGAGAGGAAGGAGGGGGAAAGAGGAGATATAAACAACAACACCACATACGCAGGGTGATTATGAGAGGAGGAGGAGAGGAGGAGGAGAGAGGGGGAGAGAGGAGGAGAGAGGAGGAAAGAGAAGATATGAACAACAACACCACACACGCAGGGTGATTATGAGAGAGGAGGAGAGGAGGAGGGGAAAGGAGATATGAACAACAACACCACACACACAGGGTGATTATGAGAGAGGAGGAGAGGAAGGAGAGAGGAGGAGAGCAGAAGAGGAAGGAGGAGGAGAGAGGAAGAGAGAGGGGGAGAGAGGAGGAGAGAGGAAGAAAGAGGAGATATGAACAACAACACCACACACGCAGGGTGATTATGAGAGGAGGAGAGGAGGAGAGGGGGAGAGGGAGGGAGGAGAGGGGAAGAGAGAAAAGAGAGGGAAAGGGAAGGTGAGAGAGAAGGGGAAAGGGAGAGAGAAGGCCCTGTGGGTGAAGTGTCTTGGCCAAGGACACAAAGACACTTTTGCCCCTGGTATTCACACCTCTCTCCAGTCCTCTGCTCAGCCTCAGACAGCGTTTAGCCTCCGTTTAGCTCTTCATTTCTGCTTGAATAATTTATTGTACAACTTCAAGTGAAACCAGCAGAAACTCTGAACTTTCTCCAAACGCCGTGGACCCTCAGAAATGCACTTTTATATAAGCGAGTCTGTGGGTTTGCGAGGTCGCTCTGTTCTCACTCTCGTATCTTGTTTTTTTTAAAGATGTTTGGGGGAAGTAAACAGAAGTGTCAGAATGAAAATATAAATGTAAGATCAGGTCCAGGCAAAGCGACGCCGTCTCCATGGAAACGAGCATGCGGCAGGAGAGTTACACTGTGCAGCTTTAATGTAGCTCTTTTGGATTTTGTTTCGATCGGTTCATACTTTGCAGCTGATGTCAAGATTCTCTGGGGGGGGGGCAGTGCCTCCAGTGCTAACTGGAGGCACTGCTCTGTCTGAAGCTCTGTTACTCAAGTTAGACTTCAATCTGAGTTTTGTTTTAACACAGTCTGACCTGTAGGGTCGACCTTGGCCTTTAGGAGGCCCTCTCCACTTCAGAGCCACATATTTATATTTAACAAATTTAAGACATCATCACAACCACTGATACAAAGACTGAACATGCTACAGGCTCAACAGAAATAACCACAGAGTAACACAGAGTAAAAACATGAGAGGAAGGAGCGTCTGTCAGAGAAATTTTAAAATTATGGACATTTTTTCTTGGTTTCTGGTGCATTTTAATGTTTCATTTGACTAACGTGGACTTACATTTATCAATTCTTTATGTCAAATATTCTTTATATAAAATGCAGAAGTGAATGGAGTTGGCAAATGACGTACTTAAACAAAGAGTACACTGTCTTCAAAATCACATAACTCAAGAAGTACAAAGTATTGATCCAAGTAAGTCGTTGTACAAGAGAAACATCCTGGACATAACATCAGATTTATAATCATCAGATCATTTGGACTGAACTTTAAATAAGAGGATTTTAGGATCATATTATTTTTATGTTTATTGTCAGGCTTTGGATCCTGTGATTACACGTAAATGCAAATATTAAAGAGTAGGATGCACCAATACGACACCAGTATCAGGAGCCAGTACTCGTACTCGTCAATGAGCTGCCTACAACAACAGCCGATACCAAGAGCCGATACCGCTGTGTCTGTGCTGCCCTTTGTTTGCGACTCACAGCTCGTCTCTCCACAGAGCCGCTCTGGACATAAAGCTGCATTAAACACAGCTGTGACACATGTGACTGACACAAGAAATATACAAATATTTAGGACTCTAAATGTTTTTATAGTTCACAGAGGATCAGCGCAGTGCCTGTCTTTACAACAGTAGCTAATGTTGCTAAGTGGCTCTGGTGATTATTTGTGCTGCAGTGAAACTTATTATAATTAACAAACACATTTAGAGACTGAATAGAGCGAGTTCAGAGATTTAAAAAGACGAACAGCAGGAGCATATGTGTGAAAGAAACACAACACTCACTGCTATGCTAAGAGTGGTGTTTTAGCAGTTAGCTCGTTAGCAGTTAGCTCATTAGCAGTTAGCTCGTTAGCAGTTAGCTCATTAGCAGTTAGCTCGTTAACAGTTAGTGCGGAGCTGAAGTGTAAATGTTGAATCCAGGTGCTTACTACTTTACCACTATAATCAAACACATGTAAAAATAATGTCTGGAAACAGGTCGTTCTTTCGTTCAGCAGAGGTGACAGAGGTTTGTGACATAATCAACGTTAATGTCCCACAGGAGCAGCTTTAACCACTTCATCTGATGTTTAGAGACAAAAGGATCAGACACAAACAGCCAGTGTAATAAGCAGACTCACCTGCTGTCCTCTGTCCCTCTGAGGTGTGTCCTGTCTGTCCTCTGTCCCTCTGAGGTGTGTCCTGTCTGTCCTCTGTCCCTCTGAGGTGTGTCCTGTCTGTCCTCTGGCCCTCTGAGGTGTGTCCTGTCTGTCCTCTGAGGTGTGTCCTGTCTGTCCTCTGGCCCTCTGAGGTGTGTCCTGTCTGTCCTCTGGCCCTCTGAGGTGTGTCCTGTCTGTCCTCTGGCCCTCTGAGGTTTGTCCTGTCTGTCCTCTGGCCCTCTGAGGTGTGTCCTGTCTGTCCCCTGGCCCTCTGAGGTGTGTCCTGTCTGTCCTCTGAGGTGTGTCCTGTCTGTCCTCTGGCCCTCTGAGGTGCGTCCTGTCTGTCCTCTGGCCCTCTGAGGTGCGTCCTGTCTGTCCTCTGGCCCTCTGAGGTGTGTCCTGTCTGTCCCCTGGCCCTCTGAGGTGTGTCCTGTCTGTCCTCTGTCCCTCTGTGGTGTGTCCTCTCTGTAGATCCACTGATGTAAAGTGGGACATATTCTGAAAAGTTCCTCTTTCTCCAAATTGATCTTCCTCTGGGGTCTTCATGCTTTGTCCTGTACTTTAGAGAAATTGAACTTCGCTAACTAGAGTCTTTTCTCATTCAAATGTCCCTCAGCTGCCTCAGTTTCCCAGAGTGCACCTGGAGGGAGGGGTCCTTCACACTGTAAACATGTACCTGCCCACACCGCTGCCCGACTCAAAATCAAATGTAGCAGCACATGTCTAGATACTGGAAATACAACACATTTAATCATTTCAGAGGGATACTTAAGACTAGTATAAACACCCAGGTATCATTTAGTTTTCAGAATAAACGTTCCAATCATTATTGGCCTATTAGCCTATTGGCTATAGGCGGTGAGTTAGCTGGAACTGAACTGAGCTGCTAAACAAGTCCCTCTCAAATGACTTTACAGTAACAAGCTAACTAGCATTAGTCGAGAGTTTTTCAGTCACTCTCACCTTTTTGTTGAAAATCAAACTCCTAAAAAGGACGATAAATGCTTGGATTGATCACAGGCTCCTGAAAATGTGCTGTTTAAATCCATTTTGTATTTTTTCTTGAGAATCTTAAAACATTTTTGGTTGCGTTTGCCAGACTCCATAAATTCTCAGCATTTCGTCCGAGGCTGGGGCTTAGCGTTTCATGTCAATCAAAGCTAGCTAACTGCTTCTGACGCTAACTAACCCAAGAATTCAACTGTTCTGTCAGCTCTGCGTGACAGTAAACCCTTTGCTAGTAGCCTGGTTGCTAGTAGCCTTCTGAACAACTAACTTTGGTAACAAATGTAAACTGCTCCTTTTAAAACCAAATCAAAAAACAAAAAAAAATCCCATTATTTGTCCAAAAGAAAGCAGAATTCTATCTTTTTCTTTCAAGCTCAAAAGTGAAACAGACTAAGCTAGCGCCATTCACCCAAGAAACGAGAGGCAATTTCTGAAACTTCTGAACGTGTAACTCCCAAAATAACAGTAATACATCATTTTTATATCTAAAAAATACAAAACTGTGATTTAATTGATGTAATAAAACCGTCAGTTTTACATTTTTTGGCTGAAATGTCAAGGCCGGCAGAGAGGGTCCTGTTGCCATGACGACGCGCCGCTATTCATTTCATAATCGGCAAAAGGACTTATAGAAATATTAAGGTTTTAGTCACAGTTAGATCCGTTAAATCCAGTTAACTAATATCGTTCTAGATTAAAGCAGAGAATTAGGAGCCAAGTTGCATATTAGGAATCCTGACCGTGAGTACCATAGCAACCAAAGAGCCAATCAGGAGCCACGCTGCACTTAGCAATGCTGTCAATCAAACCTGTTGCTAATGCTAGCTAGAGCAACCTTGAGGAAACAAGGCGCCTGATTTGCCTGTTATTAATGTTTATATCTTAGTTTACAGACACAACAGTGAAATAAAAACACTAGGATCACGTAGAGCGGGTTAATACGAACATTTTAAGACCAAAATAACAAGTTTGACAGCAGGAGTTACAGAGAGAGGTCACAGTTTTTCAATGTAAAAAGAATTGGAGCCGGAAGCATGCACATGCTCACTTTCTGTTTGGAACGATTGGCTAGCAAGTTAGCTATGTCCATTGATATAAACAGCCTATGTACTAACCTTAACGGGAAAAACTATGTTGAGAAAAATGTACATTTACGAGCCAAACCAAACACAAAGGCCGTGTCACAATTCGACAGTTGCACACTTCGGTACCGGTCAACGAAGGGTGCTCCTCTGTGTAGCCTCCGTCGACCGCAAAGGTTGTAACAAAATGGGACGTAACTGTGTTTGGGGAAAATGGCGCCTCTGAAAGTTAAAGAGTCGCTCCATTTTGTGTTTTTGGTCTCATTTTAGCTCGAAATTGACTTTGTCTTGTCAAAAAAATCAGTTTTGTTTTGTTTTTTTAACCTGGAAAACGGTTTAAAAGTGGGTTTCCATAGTGACATTAGTTATGTTAAGTCCCGCCCCTGGATGAAATGCCGAGCTGTTGGGGAGCTGTCCGGTGTCTCCATGGCAACTGCTGAACATTCCGCCATAGACACACACGTACAACACTCCCAGCGTAATGTTTATTTGGACAAAAACACTGAATTTCCCATTTCTCATGTGAAATTCTTTAAAAAGCCCGTCAGACTTTGAGTTTTATCACTTGTTTCCAGACATGTTTCTCTCACAGATGGAAAAGGAGCCAAACGTCAGGAGTTAAACGTCCAAAAGGAAACGCTACAAACATGAGTGTACGAGCTAAAGGCTAAAGGCTAAAGACGAGCTAAAAGCTGAAGACGAGCTAAAGGCTGAAGACAAGCTAAAGGCTAAAGGCGAGCTAAAGACTAAAGACGAGCTAAAGGCTGAAGACAAGCTAAAGGTTAAAGACGAGCTAAAGCCTAAAGACGAGTTAAAGGCTAAAGACGAGCTAAAAGTTGAAGACGAGCTAAAGGCTGAAGACGAGCTAAAGGCTAAAGATGAGCTAAAGGCTGAAGACGAGCTAAAGGCTGAAGATGAGCTAAAGGTTAAAGACGAGCTAAAGGCTAAAGACGAGTTAAAGGCTAAAGACGAGCAAAAAGTTGAAGACGAGCTAAAGGCTTAAGATGAGCTAAAGGCTAAAAACGAGCTAAAGGCTAAACACGAGCTAAAGGCTGAAGACGAGCTAAAGGCTGAAGACGAGCTAAAGGCTGAAGATGAGCTAAAGACTGAAGACGAGCTAAAGGCTAAAAACGAGCTAAAGGCTTAAGACGAGCTAAAGGCTAAACACGAGCTAAAGGCTTAAGACGAGCTAAAGGCTAAACACGAGCTAAAGGCTAAACACGAGCTAAAGGCTAAACACGAGCTAAAGGCTAAACACGAGCTAAAGGCTAAAGACGAGCTAAAGTGGTGTACACATGTAACTCTTGGCTGGACAGTCCTCTGCACAATCAGCTCGTCCGAATGTGACGGGGGGATGGGGGGGATGTGTTTTATTATTCCATAAACATAAACGTCGTTCTAATTGCTCTGCACTTTACCAAATGGAACGAGTTTAATCTGCATTTTATATTTGAACAAAACATCTACTGTATTATTAAAACAAACACATTAGCCACGCCGCTTCACCCGCCACTTTACACCTATTTCAATTTAGCTCTGGTCACGCTCCTCCTCCCTCTAGCCCTCTCTCTCCTCCTCTTTTTCCTCTCTCCCTTCTCCCATTATTCCCCCATCTCTCTCCATCTCTTTTTCTTTCTACCTCTCTCTCTCTCCCTCCCTCCCTTCCCCTCTTCTTCCATGGTCCAAAGGGTGCCTGTAGCCACATCTCCATCTCTCCCCTTCCTCCCTCCCCCTCTCTTTCTCTCTCCTCTCTTTTCCCCCTCTCCTCTTAGTTCTATGGCCCAAAGCATGCCCATAGCCACTTCTCCCTCCCCCCCCTCCTTCTTTCCCTCCCTCTCTACCCCTCTTCTCCTCATGGTCCAAATCATGCCCGCAGCTACATCTCCATCTCTCCCCCTCATCTCCCCCTCTCTCCTCCCCCTCTCTCCCTCTCCCTCCCTCCTCCTGCCCGTAGCCTCATCTTCCTCTCTCCTCCCCCTCTCCCCCTCTCCCTCCCTCCTCCTGCCCTCATCTCCATGTCTGTGTAAAAGAGGATTAATGGTGTTTAAATACTTTTCTGTCATAATTAGCGTCGACTCGTTCAAAGCTGCAGGTTTGTGTTAATCCTTTTCTGTTTTACAGTTCTACAGTTCCACTCGCCTCAGAGCTCCTCCCCGAGCTCCTCCTCAGAGCTCCTCCTCAGGGCTCCTCCACAGAGCTCCTCCTCAGAGCTCCTCCTCAGAGCTCCTCCTCAGAGTTCCTCCTCAGAGCTCCTCCTCAGAACTCATTATTCACTCACAGCTCAAATATATCACTACGCTATGGAGAATGTCGTTTATGAAGAAGAGTTTGTGCAAAAAGAGGAGAGGATGAAGGGGAGAGGGTCAGAGGAGCAGAGGATGAAGAGGAGAGGGTCAGAGGAGCAGAGTATGAAGGGGAGAGGGTCAGAGGAGCAGAGGATTTATCTTGTTGTGAGTTTGTAGATGTGCAGAGGCCGTGGCCTCAGGGAGCAGGTTTGATCAGAGAAATGTCAAAAACATTTGTAAAGAAAATCAAACACTTTAGGTTTACTCACAGGACAGAGGGAAGAAGAGAGAGAAGAGAGAGAGGGAGAGAAGAGAGAGAGGGAGGGAGGGAAGAAGAGAGGAGAGAGAGGGAGGGAAGAAGAGAGGAGAGAGGGAGAGAAAAGAGAGAGGGAGGGAAGAAGAGAGGAGAGAGCGGGAGAGAAGAGAGAGAGGGAGGGAGGGAGGGAAGAAGAGAGGAGAGGGGGAGAGAGAGAGGGAGGGAAGAAGTGAGGAGAGAGAGAAGAGAGAGAGGGAGGGAAGAAGAGAGGAGAGCGGGAGAGAGAGCAGAGGAGAGAGGGGAGAAAGAAGAGAGAGATGAGAGAAAAGAGACAGAGGAGAGAGGAGAGGAGAGAGAGATGAGAGAGGAGGAGAGGGGCTGGAGCAGGACCTGTGACAGTGATGACTCTGTGAAGTTAAAGATGAACTATTTTTGTCTGAAACTGTCACATTACACATTCATCCCCTCTTTTCTTTCTCTCTGCCTCTTATGTTTCACTCCACCCGATCCTATCCCCCACTCCCCTCTTCCCCCCTCTTCTCCCTCTCTTCACTTCCCCTCTCTCCTCCCTCTTCTCCCTCTCTCCTCCCCTCTTCCCCTCTACTCTTTCCCTCTCTCCTCCTTCTCCCCCTCCCTCTCTTTCCCCCACTCACCGCTCCTCTCTTCCTCCTTCTCTTCTCTTCCCTCTCTCTTCTCTTCTCCCTCCTTCTCTTCCCTCCCTCCTCCCTTCTCTCTCCTCTTTTCTTCTCTCCTCCCTCTCTCCTCCTCCTCTCCTCCTCCCTTCTCCTCTTCTTCCCTCTCTCTCCTCCCTCCTCCTCTTCCCTCTCCTCCCTCTTTCTTCCTTCCCTCTCTCTTCTCTCCCTCCCTCCCTCTTCTTCCCTCTCTCCTCCCTCCCTCTCTCCTCCCACTCTCTTCCTCTCTTCCCTCTCTCCCTCCCTCTGTCCTCCTTCCCTCTCTCTCTCTTCCCTCTCTCCTCTCTCTTCCTCTCTTCGCTCTCTCCTCTCTCCCTCCCTCTGTCCTCCTTCCCTCTCTCCTCTCTCCCTCTGTCCTCCTTCCCTCTCTCCTCTCTCCCTCTGTCCTCCTTCCCTCTCTCCTCTCTCCCTCTGTCCTCCTTCCCTCTCTCCTCTCTCCCTCCCTCTCTCTTCCTTCCCTCTCTCCCTCTCTCTCTCTTCCATCCCTCTCTCCTCCCCCTCTCTTCCCTCTCTCCCTCCCTCTGTCCTCCTTCCCTCTCTCCTCTCTCCCTCCCTCCTCCTCTCTTCCCTCTCTCTTCTGGTTAAAGTGCAGGTGCAGCACTTTTACTGTGACAAATGCCACTTCAGAGAGTTTCACTTTTTCCCCGGAAACAAACTGAATTCATTTAACACAAACTCAGGCTCAAAAATAACCCCGGGCTCAAGTAACTCAGGCTCAAAACAACCCAGAGCTTAAATAAATGTGGACGATTTAAAACTAGATCAGCTGCTTCAGTTTGACTCAGGTCTAGTCCTGGTTTAGACCTGGTTTAGACCTGGTTTAGACCTGGTTTAGCACTGGTTTAGACCTGGTTTAGACCTGGTTTAGTCCTGGTGTAGACCTGGTTTAGTCCTGGTTTAGTCCTGGTTTAGTCCTGGTTTAGTCCTGGTTTAGACCTGGTTTAGTCTTGGTTTAGTCCTGGTTTAGTCCTGGTTTAGTCCTGGTTTAGTCTTGGTTTAGGCCTGGTTTAGAACTGGTTTAGTTCTAGACTTGGTTTAGACCTGGTTTAGTCCTGGTTTAGTCCTGGTTTAGTCTTGGTTTAGACCTGGTTTAGGCCTGGTTTAGTTCTAGACTTGGTTTAGACCTGGTTTAGTCCTGGTTTAGTCCTGGTTTAGTCCTGCTTTAGTCCTGGTTTAGTCCTGGTTTAGTCCTGCTTTAGTCCTACTTTAGTCTCGGGCAGGTCACTGCTGAGGGAAATATTAGATAATGTTTTTTAGTCTTCGAAACACGAAAAACAGAACTCTTTTTCATTTTAAACTGTTTTAATTAAACACATTAGTCCAGGGTCAAATGTCGGTTTAACTCAGAGAAACTGAAGACACTGAGTCAAATGCAGAAAATGTTTACAGATTTTTTACATTTAATCTTAATCTTAACTGGCACTAAACCAGGTAAATGATTAAAACAAGGACTGAGGTTTTGTTACATAAATGTACTAAAACCGCTCGATTCACTCAAATGGACTCAAAATGGCCGCCGCCTTCTTCTGGACCAACATAGACCTGTTTCCACGGCAACAGCTGCTCTCCATCTCAAGTTATATCCAGAAATAATAATTACAACACGTATGAATCACCTTCCCGTATCCCTGTGTGTCAGATGCCCTCCCGTCCTCCTGGGTCCCCGTGTGTCCACAGAAAAATTAGCGGGTTTGACTTTTGGAGATTTGGTCTAAAAAAAAACACCACAGTGAGAGTAAATATGTGGACGTGTTGTGTTACTCGTGTGTGAAACTCTCCTCGAGCCAAACACCGATCTGACCTTCAGTCCTCCTGCCCACACGAGACACCGCTAACCGCTAACAGCAGCTAACAGCGGCTAACAGCAGCTAACAGCAGCTAACAGCGGCTAAAAAACGCTAACAAACGCTAACGGCTAACTCGACTCTTTCCCGGTGAGTGGGAGGAGAGGATGAAGAAGAGGAGAATAATAGGAAGAGGATGGGAGGTGGAGATGAGGAGGAAGAGGGGGAAAGGAGAAGAGGAGAGGAAGAGGAGAGGTAGAGGAGAGGGAAAGAATAGGAGGAGAAGAAGACGAGACAAGGAAAGGTGGTAGAGCAAGAAAGAAGCAGGAGAGGAAGAGGAGAGGTGGTGGCAGAAGAAAAGAGGGAGGAGAGGTGGACGAGGGGAGAGGAGGAGAGGTAGAGGAGGGGAGGTGGAAAACAGGAGGAGAGGGAAGATGAGTGGAGAAAGAGGAGGAGAGGTGGAGGAGGGGGAGAGGAGGGGGAAAGAAGGAGGAGAGGAAGACGAGAGGAGGAAAGGTGGTGGAGGAAGAAAAGAAGCAGGAGAGGAAGACGAGAGGAAGAGGAGTAGAGGAGGAGAAGTAGAGGAGGGGGAAAGGAGGAGGAGAGGAAGAGGAGAGGTGGTGGCAGAAGAAAAGAGGGCGGAGAGGAGGAGAGAAAGACAAGCGATGGAGCAGGGGGAGGAGGAGGAAAGGAGGAGAGGGAAGATGAGAGGAGATAGAGGAGGAGAGGTAGAGGAGGGGGAGTGGAGGGGGAAAGAAGGAGGAGAGAAAGACGAGAGGAGGAAAGGTGATGGAAGAAGAAAAGAAGCAGAAGATGGAGAGGAGAAGGGGGAGAAGAGGAGGAGAGAAAGACAAGAGGAGAGGGAGTACAGGAGGAGAAGTAGAGGTTGGAAAAAATGAGGAGAGGAAGAGGAGAGGTGGTGGCAGAAGAAAAGAGGGAGGAGAGGTGGACGAGGGGAGAGCTAGAGGAGGGGAGGTGGAGGGGGAGAACAGGAGGAGAGGGAAGATGAGTGGAGAAAGAGGAGGAGAGGTGGAGGAGGGGGAGAGGAGGGGGAAAGAAGGAGGAGGAGAGGAAGACGAGAGGAGGAAAGGTGGTGGAGGAAGAAAAGAAGCAGGAGATGAAGAAGAGGAGGAGAGGAAGATGAGAGGAGGAGGAGTAGAGGAGGAGAAGTAGAGGAGGGGGAAAGGAGGAGGAGAGGAAGAGGAGAGGTGGTGGCAGAAGAAAAGAGGGAGGAGAGGAGGAGAGAAAGACAAGCGATGGAGCAGGGGGAGAGGAGGAGGAAAGGAGGAGAGGGAAGATGAGAGGAGATAGAGGAGGAGAGGTAGAGGAGGGGGAGTGGAGGGGGAAAGAAGGAGGAGGAGAGGAAGACGAGAGGAGGAAAGGTGATGGAAGAAGAAAAGAAGCAGAAGATGGAGAGGAGAAGGGGGAGAAGAGGAGGAGAGAAAGACGAGAGGAGAGAGAGTACAGGAGGAGAAGTAGAGGTTGGAAAAAATGAGGAGGAGAGGAAGAGGAGAGGTGGTGGAGATAGAAAAGAAGGAGGAGAGGAAGAGGAGAAGTGGAGGAGGGGAGAGGAAGAGGAGGCAAGGAAGACAACTGATGGAGGAGGAGAAAATGAGGGGAGGAGGAGTAAAGGAGGAGAAGTAGAGGAGGGGGAAAGGAGGAGGAGAGGAAGAGGAGAGGTGGTGGAGGAATGAAAGAAAGCGGAGAGGAAGAGGAGAAGTGGAGGAGGGGAAGAGGAGAAGAAGGAGGAGGAGGAGGAGAGGAAGACAAGAGATGGAGGAGGGGAGAGAAGGCGGAGAGCAAGAGGAGAGGAGGAGGAGAAGATGAAGAGGAAAGGAGGAGAGGTAAAAGAGGGAGGAGGAGAGAAGGAGGAGGAAGAGCTGGAGAAGAAAGAGAAGGAGCAGAGGAAGAGCAGAGATGAAGGGAGAGGAGGAGGAGGGAAAGAAGAGGAAAGGAGGAGAGGTAAAGGGGGAGGAGGAGCAGGGAAGAGCAGAGATGAAGGAAGGGAAGAGGAGGAGAAGAAGATGAAGAGGAGAAAAAGGAAAAGGAGAAGGGAGGAGTAGGAGGAGGAGAGCGTGTCCTCAGGGTACGAAGCTGAAGGAAAGGGAAACGTAATTGTATTTTTCTGAGTAAAGACGTTGGCGCTGGAGGCGGAGAGAGAGACGTGTTTGAATGTAATAAAATGTAACATCCAGAAAAAAAAGAAGAAGAGGAAGAAGAGGAAGAAGAAGAAGAAGAACTCGTCAATCCAGGACAGTAATGAGCCGCACACACGTTTAACGAAACTGCTCCCTGAACTCCACCTGCAACAACAACTTAACCTGCACACACAGACGGAGGAGGAGTACTGCGAAAATGTGTTTAGATACTGAGATACACGGGCCAGTCAGAGTACTGCATTCTGAATACTGCAAATACTTCACGTTAAGGACTAAAAACAGCTACTTTTCTCTCTGATTCTGTACAGTTTAAAGCCTAAATTACATAATCAAATACCATAATGTACTGCTCTCATTTTAGAAAAGTAACCAGTACCAAAATACAGTTACTCAGAAGTAGTATTTGTATTCAGTTACTTTTCAAAACTGCATAGAGGAGACATCCAGGAGACTGAGGTGTAGTCTCTGTTTCCACCTTTATTAGGTTCATAATTTTAACTAGTTTAAAAATAATCTGACCAGTCGACATCTTGAGTTATTCTTAGTGAAATAAAACAAGAAAAGATTTAAGTAACACACAAAAAACACAAAAACACAAGAAACACAAGAAACACAAGAAACACAAAAAACACAAGAAACACAAAAAACACAAACACAAAAACACAAGAAACACAAGAAACACAAAAAACACAAGAAACACAAAAACACAAAAAACACAAGAAACACAAAAAACACAAGAAACACAAAAACACAAGAAACACAAAAAACACAAGAAACACAAAAACACAAGAAACACAAAAACACAAGAAACACAAAAAACACAAGAAACACAAAAACACAAGAAACGCAAGAAACACAACAACTGACAGATTTAACCCAGAGACACTGAAGGACTGACATCAGGTTATATTTAATATTAATCTAAAAAAGGACTAAACCAGGACTAAACCAGGACTAAAACAGGACTAAAACAGGACTAACACAGGACTAAACCAGGACTAAGCCAGGACTAAACCAGGACTAAAACAGGACTAACACAGGACTAAAACAGGACTGGACTAGAACTAAACCAGGACTAAACCAGGACTAAACCAGGACTAAGCCAGGACTAAACCAGGACTAAAACAGGACTGAACCAGGACTAAGCCAGGACTAAACCAGGACTAAACCAGGACTAAACCAGGACTAAGCCAGGACTAAACCAGGACTAAAACAGGACTGAACCAGGACTAAGCCAGGACTAAACCAGGACTAAACCAGGATTAAACCAGGATTAAAGTAGGACTAAGACAAGACTAAAGCAGGACTAAATCAGGACTAAACCAGGTCTGAACTAGGACTACATATTAAACTAAGCCTAAGTCCATGTTTGTGTGACTCTGGCTCGTCTATGTCTCTGTGTCTTGACTCGTTTCTGTTCAACATTTTCTCAAACATCACATCCAGCTCATGAATGTTTAAACAGACCTCAGCCGCTCTGCACACATGGAGGGCATCTGACACAAGGGGAGGGCATCTGACACACACGGGGACGGCATCTGACACACACGGGGACGGCATCTGACACAAGGGGAGGGCATCTGACACACACGGGGACGGCATCTGACACACGGGGAGGGCATCTGACACACACGAGGAGGGCATCTGATACACACACGCTGCCTGTTGTGGTCCAAAGTTGTTCCTCAATCACCTTATGCACTCTGACTACCCTAATTACTCACCATGATAAGTTTATAAGCACTTTTCACAACTCTTAAAAGACCCGAGCGGAGGTAAAGCTAACAGCAACTAGCATGCTAACGTGCACTTCCTAATTCATGGGCCGAAAAACGTCCGACTAGTCTTGACACTCTGCATTTCATTAAATATTGAAATTAGCTTTAGCCGTTAGCCGCCCCCGCTAATCTCCACGTTATTAATAGTGACAGAGGCACTTCCTGGTTGATCGTCTCTGACACTCGCACATTTCGGTCTGTTTCTGTGAAGGGTCATCGGGGACGTCGTTATGAAGACTGAGCGCTAATCAAAGGGCGCTAACGAAGAGCGCTAACGAAGAGGAATGATGCCACGCCGCCAAGCTAACGAGCGGCTTAACGACCTCTGTGTCCCGATCACTGCACTACATCATAATACAGACCTCGCTGATAAAGAACAGGGCATCTCTTTAATAACACGGGCCTCAGAGTAAAGAGCGGGACGTCCCATAATGGTCCAGCATCTGTCTCGCTCACACCGCCGCGCTCTGAGAACACTTTGAGAACTTTATCATAATTAATACAAGACCAGGTCATAAGGGAAATTACAGTCACTTCAGTGTTCAAATCAGCCGGCCATGAAATTAGAATAAAAAATGTTTGCCAATTTTGAAAAAGTTTAAAAAGGAAGTATTATGCAAAAAAAACACCTTTTCTACCAAGTTCTAACGCTGTTCTCTCACCAAAAACATGTCTGAAGAGGTTTTAGATGTCATCCACGCATGTTTGAGTAATATAGAGATCTCTCCAGGGTCCTATTTGAACTCTCCAGTGAGATTTGGTACGAGGCTCCGCCCACAAGCCTACGTTACCCATGCTCCCACATGACAATCCTCCATATAACTATAAAACTGTACACTACAACTTCACAAACCTGATATTATGTGCAGTAGTTTTATCACTGATTGTGTTGTGCTAGCGCTCTGAAGGGGGAATGATTTAGAGAGCAAAGAGAGTGTCAAAAGTGAAAGTGAAACTTGTGAAATATGTTAATACAGTGTTTTGGATGAATATAGCATTTGGGAAGTAAAGATACCCTCTCTTTAATACGTCTTAGAGCAAAGTACCTCCTCTTTAATACCCCATAGAAGTAAATTCCTCCTCTTTAATACCCCGTAGAGTAAAATACCTCCTCTTTAATACCCCATAGAAGTAAATTCCTCCTCTTTAATACCCCATAGAAGTAAATTCCTCCTCTTTAATACCCCATAGAAGTAAAATACCTCCTCTTTAATACCCCATAGAGTAAAATACCTCCTCTTTAATACCACAGAGTAAAATACCTCCTCTTTAATCCCCCATAGAAGTAAATTCCTCCTCTTTAATACCCCATAGAAGTAAATTCCTCCTCTTTAATACCCCATAGAAGTAAAATACCTCCTCTTTAATACCCCATAGAGTAAAATACCTCCTCTTTAATACCACAGAGTAAAATACCTCCTCTTTAATCCCCCATAGAAGTAAATTCCTCCTCTTTAATACCCCATAGAAGTAAAACACCTCCTCTTTAATACCCTGTAGAGTAAAATACCTCCTCTTTAATACGCCATAGAGTAAAATACCTCCTCTTTAATACCACAGAGTAAAATACCTCCTCTTTAATACCCCATAGAGCAAAATACCTCATCTTTAATACCCATGAAAGTAAAATACCTCCTCTTTAATCCCCCACAGAAGTAAATTCCTCCTCTTTAATATCACGTAGAGTAAAATACCTCCTCTTTAATACCCTTTCGAGTTAAATACGTCCTCTTTAATACCCCATTGAAGTAAAATACCTCCACTTTAATACCCCATAGAGTAAAATACCTCCTCTTTAAGGTCCAAACATACTTTCACTTCTGCTTTGTCTTGACTCAGACTTGGACAAATATTATTAATTCATGAGGAAACGTCATCACCTAGTTGTCAAATCCTGATCCCGTCTCTTTTGCTCAGCAGGTCTGGGTCTGGTCGGGACTTCGGACCGGATGCCACAGTGGGGCAGAAGTGGCAAAAACTGACGTGTCCTTGGGCAAGACACTTCACCCACGCTGCGTAGTGTGAATGTGGAGTGTGGAGCGAATGAATAATCCACTGTAAAATGCTCTGGGTGTGTGGAAAGTCGCTGTATAAATCAAGAATAAAAAAGTAAAATGCTCATATTAAACTGACTCTTTCACATTTATTTTTCCCATAGATATTCCAAAAGCTCGGAACAACCACAAAATATTTAAATTTTTATATTTAAAATCTGTTTCTGCAACTTTATAAACTACAAAGTCACTACGACATTTTGCCAAAGTTAAGGTTTTGATGCGTGACCAGGGGCGTAGACAGAAGAGGACAAAGGGGGCAGTTGTCTTGGGCCCCCAGGGTTTAAGGGGCCCCGAATTGGACCTTCATCCTATTAATTTATTATGCATTTATTTTTAATTAATTTATTAGAGTGGGGCCCTTGTGAGCTTTCTTATCCCAGGTCCCGAAAATCCTGTTGATGGGCCTGGACACAATAAACTTTTGCCCTAAATTGGGACCAATCACAGCCGCTCATTTGTATCATGTGACTTTCAAATCCAGACGACGTGTCCAAAACTCTGTATCATTCAGAACTAAATATAATCACTTTTTTAGCTGAGATAAATAAGAGTTTGGTTCATTGGTTTATGAAGACTAATGTGGATCTGGTTTAGACCTGGTTTAGTCCCAGTTTAGTCCTGGTTTAGTCCTGTTTAGATCCATATAGACCCGTTTTAGCAGTTTAATCCTGGTTTAGTCCTAGTTTAAACCTGGATTAAATCTTGATTGGTTTAGTCCTTGTTTAATCTTGGTTTAGTCCTGGTTTAGTCTTGGTTTAGTCCTGGTTTAGTCCTGGTTTAGTCCTGGTTTAGTCCTGGTCTAGTCTCTGGTTTAGTCCTGGTTTAGTCCTGGTCTAGTCTCTGGTTTAGTCCTGGTTTAGTCTTGGTTTAGTCCTGGTCTAGTCTCTGGTTTAGTCCTGGTTTAGTCCTGCTTTAGTCCTAGTTTAGTCCTGGTCTAGTCTCTGGTTTAGTCCTGGTTTAGTCCTGGTTTAGTCCTGGTTTTGTCCTGGTCTAGTCTCTGCTTTAGTCCTGGTTTAGTCCTGGTTTAGTCCTGGTTTAGTCACATCATGGCCCAATCACAGCTGCTCATTTGTATCACGTGACTTTCAAATCTCTGTGTCATTCAGAACTAAATATATCACTTGTTTTACCTGAGATAAATAAGAGTTTTTGTTCTTTCTTTTTCTCCTTACGCCACATGTGAGCCGCCATGTTTGTTTTGACCCAAACGGAGCGTGTGTCTCTCTGATTTGACCTGTCAATCACGTCTGGAATCAGGAAGACAAGATACGGCTCGTTTTTGTAAAGTTTTGTCAATCCTGTGGTGTCTTTACATTCTTAATATAAAACTATAAAGCATTAGGAAAAAAAAACAACAAATGAATGTGAGATTTACTGTGAGATTTACTGAAGCTCATCTACGCTAGCAGTTATAGTGGCTAATTTACAGCTGACTTCCATATTTGGTATACCGATCGCGAGTATCATAGCAACCAAAGAGCCAATCAGGAGTGAGGCTGTTGAAGGTAACGCCCCTTCTCACCCGCAATGCTAGTTTAGCAGGGATCGGGTACTTAGCAACGCTGTCAATCAAATCAGTGGCTAAAGCTAGCAGAAAATAGTGCCTGATTTGTCTGTTATTATGTATGTTCATATCTCGATTTACGGACACAATAGCGAAATAAAAATTTGAGGATCATGTAGAGCGGGTTAATACGAACATTTAAGACCAAAATGACGAGTCTGAGCAGAAGTTATACAGAGATTAGTGACAAATTTTCAATGAAAAGTGAATTGGAGCCAGAGTCGATGGAGCAGGAAGCGCGCCCATGATCACTTCCTGTTTGGAACGATGTGGCTAGCAGGTTAGCTAAGTCCGCTTATATATACACTGTTTGCTTAGAAGTGGGCAGGACCTTCTCCATAATCTGGTTTGGCCCTGGTTTGGCAGAGTGGTTAGTCCTTCTGCCTCATAACTGGACGGTCTCAGGTTTGATTTCCTGTATAAATCCATCTTCAAACTTCTCTCAAACCCTGGATGTTTTTGTATTTGTCCATAACAAATTCAATCATCTTGTTGTTCATTAATAAACGATTGTGATTGTGATTAATAAAAGATAAAAGGCTGCTGCTGGTTCAGGCTGAGTGTCAAACTACTTTTATTTACTCCAATTATGAGAAACTGACCTACATTTGAAAATCTCCTGCAGTAATGAGCAAAAACAGGTTCAACTGGAGTTTACAGACACCAGGGACTGGACCATCTGGAACTAGTCCTGGTTTAGTCCTGGTTTAGCCCAACTTTAGTCCTGCTCTAGTCCTGGTTTAGTCCTGGTTCAGTCCTGATTTAGACCTGGTTAAGTCTTGCTTTATCTTGTTCAGTCTTTGCTTAGTCTTAGTTTAGTCCTGGTCTAGTCCTGTTTTGGTCCTGTTTTAGTCCTGGTTCAGTCGTGGTTTAGTCCAAGTTTAATCCTGGTCTAGTCCTGGTTTAGTCCTGGTTCGGTCCTGATTTAGACAAGGTGAAGTCTTGGTTTAGTCCTGGTTTAGTCCTAGGTTTGAGTGTTTGAGGGTCGCTTGGAGTTTAGGCTGAATATTAATGAGACAAATGTTCAAGTGAATCACTGAGGGACTGAAGCGGCAACACTTTTTATGAAGACTAATGTGGACCTGGTTTGGTCCCTGGTTTAGTCCTTGTTTGATCCTGTTTGTGACTCTGGTTTATTCCCTAGTTCAATCTTGGTTTAGTCCTGGTTTAGTCCTGTTTTAGTCCTAGTTTAAACTCTGGCTTAATCCTGTTTTAGTCCTGTTTTAGTCCGGGTTTAGTCCTAGTTTAGTCCTGGTTCAGTCCTGGTTCAGCCCTGGTTTAGTCCCTGGTTCAGTCCTGGTTCAGTCCTGGTTTAGTCCTGGTGTAGCCCTGGTTTAGTCCTGGTTTAGTCCCTGGTTCAATCATGGTTCAGTCCTGGTTCAGTCCTGGTTCAATCCTGGTTCAGTCCTTGTTCAGTCCTGGTTTAGTACTGGTTTAGTCCTGGTTTAGTCCTGGTTCAATCCTGGTTTAGTCCTGGTTTAGTCCCTGGTTCAGTCCTGGTTCAGTCCTGGTTCAATCCTGGTTCAGTCCTGGTTCAGTCCTGGTTCAATCCTGGTTCAGTCCTGGTTCAGTCCTGGTTTAGTCCTGGTTTAGTCCTGGTTTAGTCCTGGTTTAGTCCTGTTTAGCCCTGTTAGATTTACACTTCTTTTTCAAACATACATCCTGAGTTAAACACGTCTCTGGACAGTTCCTCACCTCAGACTCACACAAATCGTTTATTACACTTCCTCCTTTAGAGTCGTACAGTCTCAGACTCGAGTTTTACGATCGCTCTCAAGTTTATCTGCAGAAATAACACGACCTTTGACCCTCGGCACGCCCCATATAAACTATAACGGTCTCTGTCCTGACGCTGTAATGCATGAGCTAACTCTGCGGCGCGTAGCATGTGCGCGGCTAGCATGAGCGGCTAAAAGGTTAATTACTCCAACGCTCCAGTGAAGAGCAGGTCACGACCAATCAGAGCGCAGCATCGTTAAGACGCGACGTCATCAGAAATATGAGCGAGAGAATACACGGCAGAGGAGGGAAAGTATATCCTCTCCTCCGCTGCAGTCCTGTTTCTCTCTCTCCTCTCCCCCCTCCTCTTTCTCCATCTTCAGTCCTGTATACTCTCTCTCCTCTTTCCCTCCCACTCTTCTTTTTCTATCTTTAGTCAAGTTTCCTCTCTCTCCCTCTTCTCTCCATCTCCAGTCCTGTTTCTTCTCCCTCTTTTCTCTTCTATCTTCAGTCCTGTTTCATCTCTCTCTCCTCTTTCTCTCCTCTCTTTCTTCAGTCAAGTTTCCTCTCTCTCTTCTGTCTATCTTCAGTCCTGTTTCCTGTCTTTCTCTCTCTCCTCTCTTTCTCTTCTTTCTATCTCCAGTCCTGTTTCCTCTGTCTATCCTCTTTTTCTCTTCTATCTTCAGCCCTGTTCCCTCTCTCTCCCCCTCTTTCTCTTCTCTCTTTCTTCACTCCTGTTTCGTCTCTCTCTCTTCTTCCCCCCCTTTCTCTATCTTTAGTCAAGTTTCCTCTCTTTCTCTTCTCTCTATCTTAAGCTCTGTTTCCTCTTCTCTCTATCTCCAGTCCTGTTTTCCCTCTCTCTTCTCTTCCTCTTCTCTCTATCTCCAGTCCTGTTTTCCCTCTCTCTTCTCTTCCTCTTCTCTCTATCTCCAGTCCTGTTTCCTCTTTTCTTTTGGGACTTTACCTTTTTTCCGCTCCGCTGGACCTTAAACTCCACTCACTGCCCCTCACAGCTGAGAGAACAAGGGACGAGGGACAAGAGACGAGGGACGAGGGACCAGACTAGAGACCAGAGACCAGACACCAGACACCAGAGACCAGAGACAAGAGACCAGACCAGAGACAAGACCAGACCAGAGACCAGAGACCAGAGACCAGACCAGAGACAAGACCAGAGACAAGACCAGAGACCAGACCAGAGACAAGACCAGAGACCAGACCAGAGACCAGAGACCAGACCAGAGACAAGAGACAAGAGACAATAGACCAGAGACCAGACCAGAGACCAGAGACCAGAGACCAGAGACCAGAGACCAGAGACCAGAGACCAGACCAGAGACAAGAGACAAGAGACCAGAGACCAGACCAGAGACCAGACCAGAGACCAGACCAGAGACCAGAGACCAGAGACCAGACCTGAGATTAGATCAGGACTAAACCTGGACTAAACCTGGACTAAACCAGGACTAAACCCAGTCTGTGTGAGACATCCGTTTTCCTGCACCTCATTTAAAAAAGTGCATTTAAACATATTACCCTGTGGTTGTTTTTATTTCCGATCGATGGCGGCTCTTAAATGTCTCACCTGTCACTCACACTTCCTGGTTGAGGGTCACATGACCAGAGGCGGGTCATGTGACGGACATTTTGACGACTCTTCCTCGTTTAGTTTGTTTACGGCGGCACAGCGTCAGCCATTATCAAGATTAAACCTCAGAAAAGCGCCGGCGCTAACTACGCTAACGAGGTACTCAGGCTAACGGCCAATCAGAGCGGAGAGTGTTGGACCAATCAGAGCGCACGCCTCCTAAAAGCACTGGGTAGGTGTTAAGAAAATGGATTACAATGCAGGTTTACATTGTCGCTGTTTGTGAATTTTTAATTGGAATAAAATTATTATGAATTAAAATAACAAAATGCATCTTTAAAAAGCAACATCTTTTTTTTTTCGCTTTCTATCGTGTTCTAACATTGTTCCTTCATCAAAAACACGTCTGAAGAGGTTTTAGATGTCACCCATGCATGTTTGAATAATCTAGCGATCTCTCTCGGGCTCTAATCGAACTCTCCTTACAGTTAGCTGTACGATTCTGTACAAGACTCCGCCCTCAAGCCGACATCACCCCTGCTCCCACACGACAACTCTCCATAAATAAACAAAAACATGATACAAAACTGTACACTACGACTTCACAAACCTGATGTGATGTGCAGTAGTTACATTAGTGGGATACAGCTGATTGTATTATGGTAGTGCTCTGAAGGGTAAGTGACTTAGCAGAGAGAGCAAAGGGAGGGGGGCCTCAAAGCATGAAAAATTAAAGTTAACTTATTCCATCCATCCATTTTCTTCGGCTTTATCCAGGGCCGGGTCGCAGAGGCAGCAGTTTCAGCAGCGAGGCCCAGACTTCCCTCTCCACACACACGTCCTCCAGCTCTTCCTGGAGGACCCCAAGGCGTTCCCAGGCAAGAGAGAGACAGAGTCCTTCTGGCGTGTCCTGGGTCTTCCCCGGGACCTCCTCCCTAGGAAGGCGTCCAGGAGGCATCCGGAATAGATGCCCGAGCCACCTCAACAGGCTCATCTCGAAGAGGAGCAGCGGCTCTACTCCAAGCTCCTCCGAGCTCCTCACCCTATCCCTAAGGGAGCGTCCAGCCACCCTACGGAGGAAACCCATTTCAACCGCTTGTATCTGCGACCTTGTCCTTTCAGTCATGACCCAGAGCTCATGACCCTGTATGAGGGAGGAGTGTAGACTGAGGTAAATCCAGAGCTTTGCCTTTGGGCTCAGCTCCTTCTTTACCACAACAGACGATACAGCGACCGCATCACTGCAGACGCTGCACCGATCCAACTGTCAATCTCATTCTCATTCGCTCCATCCTTCCCTCACTCATGAACAAGATAATACTTGAACTCCTCCACTTGAGGCAGAGACTCACCACCCTGAGAGGGCACCACATTTTTCCGATTCTTATCCCAGATGGTTCACACTCGGCTGCAAACCGCCCCAGTGCTGCAGGTCCTGACTCGAAGAAGCATCAGGACAACAGGCAGTCAGTCCTGGTTTAAATGGTAAATGGTCACATTTTTCTATATCCTTCTTCTATAGCCACCTTCAAGGCGCTCAAAGCACTTTCCCATTCACACACACATTCACACACCAGTGTGAGACACTGAGGGCGAGGTGGGTTAGGTGTCTTGCCCAAGGACACAACGACAGCATTCATCTGTGTGAGCTAGAATCGCACCACCAACCTATGGATCAGTGGATCTAACCGCTCAATGATGTTTATGTCGAGAGCGGGATTTGAACCACCAACCTTCAGATCAGTGGACAAACACTCTACAGTCCTGTTCAGTCCTGTTTTAGTCCTGGTTTAGTCCTATTTTAGTCCTGGTTTAGTCCTATTTTAGTCCTGGTTTAGTCCTATATTTGTCCTGGTTTAGTCCTGGTTTAGTCTTGGTTTAGTCCTGGTTTAGTCCTGGTTTAGTCCTGGTTTGTGGCACACTTTGAGTGCATTACTTTTTCACTCTTTGGACATTCTGACACATCAAACACGTGTGACACTAAACTGATTCAGGTTCTTGTTCAGATCTAAACATGTTGTGTTTGCAGATTAAACCCCATAGAAGTAAAATCCCCCTCGTTAAAATTCATGAGTGAAGTTGGTTAAAGATAATTCCACACTCACATGTTTGCGTCGGACCGCCCCAGGCCTGTCCGGTTTATTTAGATTTAAAGCCCGACCGCTGCAGGAGCTGATTATTAATGAGAGAATGTGTTTAATTAGAGAAGAGCAGGAAATACACCAGGGAAAGACAGGGAAATATAACACAGGATAAGAGATGTGGAAAACCAGTACTGGATCGGGACTGGACCGGGACTGGACCGGGACTGCACCGGGACTGGACCGGGACTGGACCGGGACTGGACCGGGACTGGACCGGGACTGGACCGGGACTGGACCGGGACTGGACCGATACTGGAACGGGACTGGAACGGGACTGGAACGGGACTGGACTGGAATTGGACCAAGACTGTACCAGTACTAGACTAGGACTAGACTGGGACTAGACCGGGACTGGACCAGGATGAGACAGGGACTGGACCGGGACTGGACTGGGACTGGACCGGGACTGTACCAGTACTAGACTAGGACTAGACTGGGACAAGACTGGGACTAGACCGGGACGAGACAGGGACTGGACCGGGACTGGACCAGGACTGGACCGGACCGGGACTGGACTGGGACGAGACTAGGACTGGACCAGGATGAGACCGGGACTGTACCAGTACTAGACTAGGACTGGACCAGGACGAGACCGGGACTGTATCAGTACTATACTAGGACTAGACTGGGACTAGACCGGGACTAGACCAGGACTGGACCAGGAAGAGACCGGGACTGGACCGGGACTGGACCGGGACTGGACCGGGACTAGACCAGGACTGGACCAGGACTGTACCAGTACAAGACTAGGACTAGACTGGGACTAGACTGGGACTAGACCGGGACTGGACCGAGACTAGACCGGGACTGGACCGGGACTGGACCGGGACAAGACCGGGACTAAAGCAGGACTAAAACAAGACTAGAACGGGACTAGACCAGGATTAAAACCAGACTAAAGCAGGGCTAAAACAGGACTAAAACAGGACTGAAACAGGACTGAAACAGGACTAAAGCAGGACTAGACCAGGACTAAAGCAGGACTAAAACCGGACTAAAACTGGACTGAACCAGGTCTGAACCAGGACTGCAGCAGGTCTAACCGTGGTTCTCTTGTGCCTGGAGTCATCAGTGTAATTGCCTGTCTGTCCTGCGGCAGTGTTTCATAATGAGCTCCTGTGATGCAGAGGTGAGAGTTTTGTGAGTTTTGTCCCTCCTGAGGACCTGTACTACAGTTTAAGACGGTCCCTGTCTTCCTAAATATTAAACACACATTACAAACCTGCTCCAGTCCACAGACTTTATATACACAGCTAGCCACCGCGTTCTGAACAGGAAGTGAACTGCTATGGAATTAGTCCTGGTATAGTCCTGGTTTAGTCCTGGTTCAGTACTGGTTCGGTCCTGGTTCAGTCCTGATTTAGTCCTGGTTTAGTCTTGTTTTAGTCCTGGACAGATCCTTGTAGACCCTCGCTCTCTGACTCCTCTGATTTGTCGCTCGTGTTAAAAGCGTCTTTGATTCTAAAAACATGAGATTGGGGCCGTGACCTCTGACCCCACCATGTTAGCTGTTAGCTACGGGCTAATGGTGCAGATGTAAACAGTGTGTTATGAATTTAACATGAGCCTCACTCTGATACACACCTGCTGCTGAAACACAGGCCAGAGAGAGGACTGGACCAGGACTGGACCAGGACTACACCAGGACTGGACCAGGACTACACCAGGACTGGACCAGGACTACACCAGGACTGGACCAAGACTAGACCAGGACTAGACCGGGACTGGACCGGGACTGGACCAGGACTGGACCGGGACTGGACCAGGACTGGACCAGGACTACACCAGGACTGGACCAGGACTGCACCAGGACTGGACCAAGACTAGACCAGGACAAGACCGGGACTGGACCGGGACTGGACCGGGACTGGACCGGGACTAGACCGGGACTAGACCGGGACTGGACCGGGACTGGACCAGCACTGGACCGGGACTGGACCAGCACTGGACCGGGACTGGACCAGGACTGGACCAGGACTGGACCAGGACTGAACCAGGACTGAACCAGCACTGGACCAGCACTGGACCAGGACTAGACCAGGACTGGACCAGGACTGGACCAGGACTGGACCAGGACTGGACCAGGACTGGACCAGGACTGAACCAGGACTGAACCAGGACTGGACCAGGACTGGACCAGGACTAGACCAGGACTAGACCAGGACTAGACCAGGCCTGAACCAGGACTAGACCAGGACTAGACCAGGCCTGAACCAGGACTAAATGTATGTATGTATGTATGTATGTATGTATGTACGTATTATAAGTTTTAATTTCATTTTCTGATGCCCTGAGCCTCCCCTCTCTTTGCTCTCCGCGCTAAGTCACTCCCCCTCAGAGCACTAACACAACACAGTCAGAGTGAATCCATCAGGAGCATTTGAATAGGGCCCAGGAGAGATCACTAGATTACTCAAACATGCATGGATGACATCTAAAAACTCTTTAGACATGTTTTTAATGAAGGCTCCTCCTCTCGCTGCTCCTCTGGTTGCTCCTCTGGTTGCTCCTCTGGCTCCTCCTCTGGCTGCTCCTCAGGTTGCTCCTCTGGTTGCTCCTCTGGCTCCTCCTCTGGCTGCTCCTCAGGCTGCTCCTCTGGCTGCTCCTCAGGCTGCTCCTCTGGCTGCTCCTCTGGCTGCTCCTCTGGTGCCTCCTCTGCCTGCTCCTCTGGCTCCTCCTCTGGCTGCTCCTCTGGCTCCTCCTCTGGCTGCTCCTCTGGCTCCTCCTCTGGCTGCTCCTCTGGCTCCTCCTCGGCCTGCTGCTCTGGCTGCTCCTCTGGCTGCTCCTCTGGCTGCTCTTCTGGCTGCTCTTGTGGCTGCTCATCTCTGCTCGCTGATCGTCACAAAGCCTAAACCTTTTCCATAGTCGTCTTTTCTGCATAGCGTTCTCACGAGCCGGACCTTTACATGCAGTTATAATACCACAACCAAAGAGCGGACTAAAACCAGGTCTGAATGAGAACTGAAGCAGGTTTTTAAAGTCAAATGAAGCGTGATGAGTTTTAGATGTGTTTGAAATGGCTCTCTCAGATCTGAGCTCTCAAACAGCCCTGTGTCCGCGCTCACTCATGGAGCTGCTTCATTTGAATTCAACTAAAATAATCCTACATTTAGAATTCATTAAACCACAAACAAATCTCATGTTTCAACCCTGCAAATCAATGTTTGGGTTTGTGCTGTGAATGTTCAGTCTGCAAAACTAAACCAGGACTGAAACAGGACTGAAACAGGTCTAAAACAGGACTGAAACATGACTAAAACAGGTCTAAACCAGGACTGAAACAGGTCTAAACCAGGACTGAAACAGGTCTAAAACAGGACTGAAACAGGACTAAAACAGGTCTAAACCAGGACCGAAACAGGACTGAAACAGGTCTAAACCAGGACTGAAACAGGAATGAAACAGGTCTAAACCAGGACTGAAACAGGAATGAAACAGGTCTAAACCAGGACTGAAATAAGACTGAAACAGGTCTAAACAAGGAACGAAACAGATCTAAACTAAGACTGAAACAGCTCTAAACCAGGACTGAAACAGGTCTCAACAAGAACTAAACCAGGACTAAACCAGGACTGAAACAGGTCTAAACCAGGAGTGAAACAGGTCTAAACAAGAACTAAACCAGGTCTAAGCCAAGACTGAAACAGCTCAAAACCAGGACTGAAACAGGACTGAAACAGATCTAAACCAGGACTGAAACAGGTCTAAACCAGGACTGAAACAGCTCTAAACCAGGACTGAAACAGGTCTAAAACAGGACTGAAACAGGACTAAAACAGGTCTAAACCAGGACCAAAACAGGACTGAAACAGGTCTAAACCAGGACTGAAACAGGAATGAAACAGGTCTAAACCAGGACTGAAATAAGACTGAAACAGGTCTAAACAAGGAACGAAACAGATCTAAACTAAGACTGAAACAGCTCTAAACCAGGACTGAAACAGGTCTCAACAAGAACTAAACCAGGACTAAACCAGGACTGAAACAGGTCTAAACCAGGAGTGAAACAGGTCTAAACAAGAACTAAACCAGGTCTAAGCCAAGACTGAAACAGCTCGAAACCAGGACTGAAACAGGACTGAAACAGATCTAAACCAGGACTGAAACAGGTCTAAACCAGGACTGAAACAGCTCTAAACCAGGACTGAAACAGGTCTAAAACAGGACTGAAACAGGACTAAAACAGGTCTAAACCAGGACCAAAACAGGACTGAAACAGGTCTAAACCAGGACTGAAACAGGAAAGAAACAGGTCTAAACCAGGACTGAAATAAGACTGAAACAGCTTTAAACCAGGACTGAAACAGGTCTCAACAAGAACTAAACCAGGACTAAACCAGGACTGAAACAGGTCTAAACCAGGAGTGAAACAGGTCTAAACAAGAACTAAACCAGGTCTAAGCCAAGACTGAAACAGCTCGAAACCAGGACTGAAACAGATCTAAACCAGGACTGAAACAGGTCTAAACCAGGACTGAAACAGCTCTAAACCAGGACTGAAACAGGTCTAAACCAGGACTGAAACAGATCTAAACTAAGACTGAAACAGCTCTAAACCAGGACTGAAACAGTTCTAAACTAAGACTGAAACAGCTCTAAACCAGGACTGGAACAGCTCTAAACCAGGACTGAAACAGATCTAAACTAAGACTGAAACAGCTCTAAACCAGGACTGAAACAGCTCTAAACCAGGACTGAAACAGGTCTCAACAAGAACTAAACCAGGGCTAAACCAGGACTAAACTAGGACGGAAACAGCTCTAAAACAGGACTGAAACAGGTCTCAACAAGAACTAAACCAGGGCTAAACCAGGACTAAACTAGGACGGAAACAGCTCTAAAACAGGACTGAAACAGGACTGAAACAGGTCTAAACCAGGACTGAAACAGATCTAAACCAGGACTGAAACAGGACTGAAACAGCTCAAAACCAGGACTGAAACAGGTCTCAACAAGAACTAAACCAGGGATAAACCAGGACTGAAACAGCTCTAAAACAGGACTGAAACAGGTCTAAACCAGGAGTGAAACAGGAGTGAAACAGATCTAAACCAGGACGGAAACAGGTCTAAACCAGGACTGAAACATGACTGAAACAGATCTAAACCAAGACGGAAACAGCTGTAAAACAGGACTGAAACAGGTCTAAACCAGGACTGAAACAGATCTAAACCAGGACTGAAACAGGACTGAAACAGCTCTAAACCAGGACTGAAACAGGTCTCAACAAGAACTAAACCAGGGATAAACCAGGACTAAACCAGGACTGAAACAGCTCTAAAACAGGACTGAAACAGGTCTAAACCAGGAGTGAAACAGGTCTAAACAAGAACTAAACCAGATCTAAACCAAGACTGAAACAGCTCTAAACCAGGACTGAAACAGGACTGAAACAGATCTAAACCAGGACTGAAACAGGTCTAAACCAGGACTGAAACATGACTGAAACAGATCTAAACCAAGACTGAAACAGCTCTAAACCAGGACTGAAACAGGTCTAAACCAGGACTGAAATAGGACTGAAACAGATCTAAACCAGGACTGAAACAGGTCTAAACAAGAACTAAACCAGGACTAAACCAGGACTGAAACAGGACCGAAACAGGACTGAAACATGTCTAAACCAGGACTGAACCAGGATTAAACCAGCTCTCAATCTCTACAGAGACAGGTGACACCACTAACCACTAACCCAAGTTATAGCTCAGATCTGTGGAGAGACTAACCCACTCATAGTCAGAACACATATTTTTCAAGGCATTTTTGAGCAGTAAAACCACAGAATTCCATAATTACTAGAATACCATACTGCGGAACATTGCAGGCAAAGCATCTCCATGGAAACCCCTACCAGAAAAGTTACAGAGCGCACCTTGTGTTTTTTGTTAACACTTTGAGAATCCTCCCGTGAGTCCATCCTCTTTTCTCCATATATATATTAGACCATATATTTATTTATATATTTATTTTACTCATTCAAGTTTTTCAAATGAATCTAAATCCGGTCTCAGTCCATAAATCAGTCCCTGGTCCTTAGTCCCTGGTCCTTAGTCCCTGGTCCTTAGTCCCTGGTCCCTTAGTCCCTCATCTCTGGACTAACGCAGATTAAAGGGGATGTGACTGCTGAAGCCTCCCACGCCGTATAATACTTCATTATAGAGGAGAAATATATATAAATATATACACATGTACAGGCGTGTATACGACAGTACTGTGTGCACTTAGAAGGGTTTATTATAGAGAGAACACGCACACACCTTTATGGAACGAGTGTTATTAAGAGAGACAGGAGGAGGGGACGGATACAAAGAGACGGGAGAGAGAGGTATAGAAAAAGGGGGAGGGAGAGAAAGAAAAGGGAGAAAACAGGAAGAGAAAGAGGGGGGCTTGTTATGGAGAGAGTTACAGAGGCATGCACAGCTTTATGGACTGAGTGTTATTAAAAGAGATGAAAAGGGAACGGATACAAAGAGACGAGTGAGAGAGGTATAGAAAAAGGGTGAGGGAGATAAAGAAAAGGGAGTGTGAGATTAATGTTTCATGTAACATGATATATTATACTTTGACCTGTATGTTTTCATGGGTGCCAGTGTGGCAGGGATATGTCATGATGTACTTGGAACGTACATGGACGTAGACGTGTTATGCTATATGCATTTTGTACCAACACATGCAAGTTTCCCAAGAAAGATCAGCTAAAAATACTTGTTTTTGTACACCTTGTCTGCATTGAACCCAGATAAACATTCTGCGTGCTGTACATTTCTAGTTAATCATTAAGGAAATTATGACGTGTGTTAACTAGTATATAAGGAGCCACAGTAGAGATGTAAAAACAGGAGACAGTTGATGTTTCATTCGATGTATGTCTGCATCTGTTGAATAAAGAGACTGAATTGTGAAACTGCCCGGCCTTCTCGACTCCTGCTTCCGGTTCGCCTCCAGGAGAAACTGACAGGAGAAACAGGAAGAGAAAGGGGGGTTCGTTATGGAGAGAATACAGAGGCATGTACAGGTTAGTGGACTGAGTGTTATTAAGAGAGAGGCTAAGGGAACGGGATAAAGAGAGATGAGAGAGAGGTATAGAAAAAGGGGGAGGGAGAGAAGAGAAGGAGAGAAAGAGAAGAGAAGAGAGAGAAGAGAGAAAAGAGGAGGAGAAAGAGGGGAGTTCATTATGGAGAGAATACAGAGGCATGGACAGCTTTATTCACTGAGCGTTATTAAGAGAGAGATAAGGAGGGAACGGACACAAAGAGACGAAAGAGAGGTATCGAAAAAGGGGGAAGGAGAGAAAGAAAAGGGAGAAAAGAGGAAGAGAAAGAGGGGGGCTTGTTATGGAGAGAGTTACAGAGGCATGCACAGTTTTATGGACTGAGTGTTATTAAAAGAGAGGAGAAGGGAACGGGATACAAAAAGACACAAGAGAGAGAGGTATAGAGAGGGGGGAGAAGAGAAGAGAAGGAGAGAAAGAGAAGACAGAAAAGAGGAGGAGAAAGTGGGGGGTTTGTTATGGAGAGAATACAGAGGCATGTACTGCTTTGTGGACTGAGCGTTATTAAAAGAGAGGAGAAGGGAAGGAGATACAAAGAGACACAAGAGAGAGGTATAGAAAGAGTAGGAGAGAGAGAAGAGAAGGAGAGAATGAAATAAAAGAGAGAAGAGAAAGAAAAGAGAGAAAAGAGGAGGAGAAAGAGGGGAGTTCATTACGGAGAGAATACAGAGGCATGTACAGCTTTATGGACTGAGTGTTATTAAGAGAGAGGAGGAGGGAACCGATACAAAGAGACGAGAGAGAGGTATAGAGAGAGGGGAAGAGAAGAGAAGGAGAGCAAGAGAAGAGAGAAAAGAGGAGGAGAAAGAGGGG